>NC_051222.1:417500-535000 GCF_015220715.1 Pygocentrus nattereri | reverse complement strand
CAAGCAACATCTTAGCAACCACCTGAGAACAACCTAATAACACACTAGCAACTACCTGTGATGACAAAGCACTTGCTAAGCAACACCTTAGCAACCACCTGGGACAGCACAGCAATGCCCTAGTAACAGCAGCTGCCGTTTCACCATTTTTAAACCAAGTTTCATGAAACAGCCAATCAACACAGAGATTATATACGATGTCAGATCAGCCGACAGCTCCCAGTCAGCGCTCCTCTGAGGTGAGACTGAAAGAGGGGCGGCTCTCGGGCGATTCGGCCGGAGTTCATCCTGACTAAGAAACGTCATTCTGTCCGTCACCATGACAACAAGCGTGATAAACATTAAAGGGGCAAAATGAGAAACGTAAACAAAGCTACTTCCGCTGTAAACATTCCTACAGTATCCTACTTCTGCCTCCCGCCAGGGTCACCGCAGCGACATGCTTTCTGATGATGTAATGTGAAGGTGGGAGGAGCTTCAGCTGTTAGACAGCGTGAATCTAGCTGTAAAGGAGCACCGACGGCCTTCACACCATCAGCACAGTGGACAGGACTCATTACTCAAATCAGAGAAGCGACGCACGAGCAAGCTGGCCGTGGATCTGGACCTTCCCCAGTTTAGCTCGTTCCCTCTGACCCTCGGACAGGGTTAAAGCTCGTCTCTGCTGCTGAATAAAGGCGGAACCCGTGTTTCCTCTATGACTGAGTTTGGTAGTCAAGGTAAGATGTGCGCTAAGGCTAGCTTTCGTACCTCAGTGGCTAGGCTAGCGGTCAGTACAGGGATTCCCAGTGGCTGTGTGATGTTTGCTGGATGTTTTAAACATGAAAACATGGAGACGATGGTCTTCATTTCCATTCTGGGAGATGTGCTAACGGCTCGGCACCACAGCGACCCTCCTCTGGACCGTGCCCGTCTCTGGAGATCTCATTCACCATCAGATTGCCCCTTTCCCCATCGAGTGGTTCCAGCTTTTGTTCTGCTGTGTTACAGAACCAGAACCATTTGACTTAACTGTGCAACATGACCAGAAACTGTTGTACGGAAACTGCAACCAATGTAAACCCAGCCCACAGTCACATTAACGCCCAGCTATGAATATATTTACAAGTTTCGCTTTTAAAAATATTCCATTTTCCAGCAGCCGGAAAGTTCTCTGTATGCACGTCTGCTCTTCAGTCTTGCTGAAATACCCTCCCTGTATACAGTGCATATTTAGGCCCACATAGATAAACCCAGGAGAAAAGGCAGAAACGTGGAGGAAAAAGGAGAAAACCTTCCTAGATTTCACTCTGAAATGTTTAACATGCTGCATGAGGGCGTTACAACAACTTCAACCACAAATATGCTAATTGAACCTTTCCAGCAAGTCAAAAGCATTTTTCTTCTCGGGGAATAAAAACCACATAGTTCTAGAGCAGAGCAGCTACTGAAAGCCTAAACAGAAACAGAAGATGTTTGGGAGTGTACACAGGCTGAGTACTAAAACTGTTCATATAAGGCATCAAACAACCTCTCCTATATGCTGGAATAGGAGATATCAGTCCATTAACAATGACAACAACCTCTCCTATATGCTGGAATAGGAGATATCAGTCCATTAACAATGTCAACAACCTCTCCTATATGCTGGAATAAGAGATATCACTCCATTAACAATGTCAATAAACTCTCCTGTATGATAGAATAGGAGATATCAGATGATAAACCACCTCAATAAACTCTCCTATACACTAGAATAGGAGATATCAGATGATAAACCACCTCAATAAACACTCCTATACGCTAGAATAGGAGATATCAGCCCATCAACCACCTCAATAAACTCTGCTATACGCTAGAATAGGAGATATCAGTCCATAAACCACCTCAATAAACTCTCCTATACGCTAGAATAGGAGATATCAGTCCATAAACCACCTCAATATACGCTCCTATACGCTAGAATAGGAGATATCAGTCCATAAACCACCTCAATAAACGCTCCTATACGCTAGAATAGGAGATATCAGTCCATAAACCACCTCAATAAACTCTCCTATACGCTAGAATAGGAGATATCAGTCCATAAACCACCTCAATAAACACTCCTATACGCTAGAATAGGAGATATCAGTCCATAAACCACCTCAATAAACACTCCTATACGCTAGAATAGGAGATATCAGTCCATGAACCACCTCAATAAACTGTCCTATACGCTAGAATAGGAGATATCAGTCCATAAACCACCTCAATAAACACTCCTATACGCTAGAATAGGAGATATCAGTCCATAAACCACCTTAATAAGAACTCCTATACGCTAGAATAGGAGATATCAGTCCATAAACCACCTTAATAAGAACTCCTATACGCTAGAATAGGAGATATCAGTCCATAAACCACCACAATAAACACTCCTATAGGCTAGAATAGGAGATATCAGTCCATAAACCACCTCAATAAACTCTCCTATACGCTAGAATAGGAGATATCAGTCCATAAACCACCTCAATAAACTCTCCTATACGCTAGAATAGGAGATATCAGTCCACAAACCACCTCAATAAACTCTCCTATACGCTAGAATAGGAGATATCAGTCCATAAACCACCTCAATAAACACTCCTATACGCTAGAATAGGAGATATCAGTCCATAAACCACCTCAATAAACACTCCTATACGCTAGAATAGGAGATATCAGTCCATAAACCACCTCAATAAACACTCCTATACGCTAGAATAGGAGATATCAGTCCATAAACCACCTCAATAAACACTCCTATACGCTAGAATAGGAGATATCAGTCCATAAACCACCTCAATAAACACTCCTATACGCTAGAATAGGAGATATCAGTCCATAAACCACCTCAATAAACACTCCTATACGCTAGAATAGGAGATATCAGTCCATGAACCACCTCAATAAACTGTCCTATACGCTAGAATAGGAGATATCAGTCCATAAACCACCTCAATAAACACTCCTATACGCTAGAATAGGAGATATCAGTCCATAAACCACCTTAATAAGAACTCCTATACGCTAGAATAGGAGATATCAGTCCATAAACCACCTTAATAAGAACTCCTATACGCTAGAATAGGAAATATCAGTCCATAAACCACCTCAATAAACTCTCCTATACGCTAGAATAGGAGATATCAGTCCATAAACCACCACAATAAACACTCCTATAGGCTAGAATAGGAGATATCAGTCCATAAACCACCTCAATAAACTCTCCTATACGCTAGAATAGGAGATATCAGTCCATAAACCACCTCAATAAACTCTCCTATACGCTAGAATAGGAGATATCAGTCCACAAACCACCTCAATAAACTCTCCTATACGCTAGAATAGGAGATATCAGTCCATAAACCACCTCAATAAACACTCCTATACGCTAGAATAGGAGATATCAGTCCATAAACCACCTCAATAAACACTCCTATACGCTAGAATAGGAGATATCAGTCCATAAACCACCTCAATAAACACTCCTATACGCTAGAATAGGAGATATCAGTCCATAAACCACCTCAATAAACACTCCTATACGCTAGAATAGGAGATATCAGTCCATAAACCACCTCAATAAACTCTCCTATACGGTAGAATAGGAGATATCAGTCCATAAACCACCTCAATAAACTCTCCTATACGGTAGAATAGGAGATATCAGTCCATAAACCACCTCAATAAACACTCCTATAAGCTAGAATAGGAGATATCAGTCCATAAACCCCCTCAATAAACACTCCTATACGCTAGAATAGGAGATATCAGTCCATAAACCACCTCAATAAACACTCCTATACGCTAGAATAGGAGATATCAGTCCATAAACCCCCTCAATAAACACTCCTATACGCTAGAATAGGAGATATCAGTCCATAAACCACCTCAATAAACACTCCTATACGCTAGAATAGGAGATATCAGTCCATAAACCCCCTCAATAAACACTCCTATACGCTAGAATAGGAGATATCAGTCCATAAACCACCTCAATAAACACTCCTATACGCTAGAATAGGAGATATCAGTCCATAAACCACCTCAATAAACACTCCTATACGCTAGAATAGGAGATATCAGTCCATAAACCCCCTCAATAAACACTCCTATACGCTAGAATAGGAGATATCAGTCCATAAACCACCTCAATAAACACTCCTATACGCTAGAATAGGAGATATCAGTCCATAAACCACCTCAATAAACACTCCTATACGCTAGAATAGGAGATATCAGTCCATAAACCCCCTCAATAAACTCTCCTATACGCTAGAATAGGAGATATCAGTCCATAAACCCCCTCAATAAACACTCCTATACGCTAGAATAGGAGATATCAGTCCATAAACCCCCTCAATAAACACTCCTATACGCTAGAATAGGAGATATCAGTCCATAAACCCCCTCAATAAACACTCCTATACGCTAGAATAGGAGATATCAGTCCATAAACCCCCTCAATAAACACTCCTATACGCTAGAATAGGAGATATCAGTCCATAAACCACCTCAATAAACACTCCTATACGCTAGAATAGGAGATATCAGTCCATAAACCCCCTCAATAAACACTCCTATACGCTAGAATAGGAGATATCAGTCCATAAACCCCCTCAATAAACACTCCTATACGCTAGAATAGGAGATATCAGTCCATAAACCACGTCAATAAACACTCCTATACGCTAGAATAGGAGATATCAGTCCATAAACCACCTCAATAAACACTCCTATACGCTAGAATAGGAGATATCAGTCCATAAACCACCTCAATAAACACTCCTATACGCTAGAATAGGAGATATCAGTCCATAAACCACCTCAATAAACACTCCTATACGCTAGAATAGGAGATACCAGTCCATAAACCACCTCAATAAACACTCCTATACGCTAGAAAAGGAGATATCAGTCCATAAACCACCTCAATAAACACTCCTATACGCTAGAATAGGAGATATCAGTCCATAAACCACCTCAATAAACTCTCCTATACGCTAGAATAGGAGATATCAGTCCATAAACCACCTCAATAAACTCTCCTATACGCTAGAATAGGAGATATCAGTCCATAAACCCCCTCAATAAACACTCCTATACGCTAGAATAGGAGATATCAGTCCATAAACCCCCTCAATAAACACTCCTATACGCTAGAATAGGAGATATCAGTCCATAAACCCCCTCAATAAACACTCCTATACGCTAGAATAGGAGATATCAGTCCATAATCCACCTCAATAAACACTCCTATACGCTAGAATAGGAGATATCAGTCCATAAACCACCTCAATAAACACTCCTATACGCTAGAATAGGAGATATCAGTCCATAAACCACCTCAATAAACTCTCCTATACGCTAGAATAGGAGATATCAGTCCATAAACCACCTCAATAAACACTCCTATACGCTAGAATAGGAGATATCAGTCCATAAACCCCCTCAATAAACACTCCTATACGCTAGAATAGGAGATATCAGTCCATAAACCACCTCAATAAACACTCCTATACGCTAGAATAGGAGATATCAGTCCATAAACCCCCTCAATAAACACTCCTATACGCTAGAATAGGAGATATCAGTCCATAAACCACCTCAATAAACACTCCTATACGCTAGAATAGGAGATATCAGTCCATAAACCACCTCAATAAACACTCATATACGCTAGAATAGGTGATATCAGTCCATAAACCACCTCAAGAAACACTCCTATACGCTAGAATAGGAGATATCAGTCCATAAACCCCCTCAATAAACACTCCTATACGCTAGAATAGGAGATATCAGTCCATAAACCCCCTCAATAAACACTCCTATACGCTAGAATAGGAGATATCAGTCCATAAACCACCTCAATAAACACTCCTATACGCTAGAATAGGAGATATCAGTCCATAAACCACCTCAATAAACACTCCTATACGCTAGAATAGGAGATATCAGTCCATAAACCACCTCAATAAACACTCCTATACGCTAGAATAGGAGATATCAGTCCATAAACCACCTCAATAAACACTCCTATACGCTAGAATAGGAGATATCAGTCCATAAACCCCCTCAATAAACACTCCTATACGCTAGAATAGGAGATATCAGTCCATAAACCACCTCAATAAACACTCCTATACGCTAGAATAGGAGATATCAGTCCATAAACCCCCTCAATAAACACTCCTATACGCTAGAATAGGAGATATCAGTCCATAAACCACCTCAATAAACACTCCTATACGCTAGAATAGGAGATATCAGTCCATAAACCCCCTCAATAAACACTCCTATACGCTAGAATAGGAGATATCAGTCCATAAACCACCTCAATAAACACTCCTATACGCTAGAATAGGAGATATCAGTCCATAAACCACCTCAATAAACACTCATATACGCTAGAATAGGTGATATCAGTCCATAAACCACCTCAAGAAACACTCCTATACGCTAGAATAGGAGATATCAGTCCATAAACCACCTCAATAAACACTCCTATACGCTAGAATAGGAGATATCAGTCCATAAACCCCCTCAATAAACACTCCTATACGCTAGAATAGGAGATATCAGTCCATAAACCACCTCAATAAACACTCCTATACGCTAGAATAGGAGATATCAGTCCATAAACCACCTCAATAAACACTCCTATACGCTAGAATAGGAGATATCAGTCCATAAACCACCTCAATAAACACTCCTATACGCTAGAATAGGAGATATCAGTCCATAAACCCCCTCAATAAACACTCCTATACGCTAGAATAGGAGATATCAGTCCATAAACCACCTCAATAAACACTCCTATACGCTAGAATAGGAGATATCAGTCCATAAACCCCCTCAATAAACACTCCTATACGCTAGAATAGGAGATATCAGTCCATAAACCACCTCAATAAACACTCCTATACGCTAGAATAGGAGATATCAGTCCATAAACCACCAGGGGACCTCAATAAATGTGTCTACATACTAGAACAGGAGATATCAGTCCAAAGTGACCTCGCTTGTTTATAAACATTCTGTCCACCACATTAGAATTCCTAGTTTCTCGATACACCTTTGTTCTCTTTCCTCCGCAGCAGATGGACTTCGTCTCCTGGATGTCCCGGGCTGGGGTATGTGTTTGACACTGCACTGAACTCTGGCTGGAACATGCAGTGGAAGTCCAGAAGCATTGTTTTCTGAAAGTTGCATCAGCCAGAGCCGAGTTTCCGTGTTTCCACAGTATTGATTTTTAACTGACCTAAACCTGGGGGTGGGTGTGGTGGGGGGAGACTTTCCTGCTGGGTTAATCTGGGATTTTACCGGCTACGTTCAGATGGAATTCAGAGACGGAGAAGAAGCGCCTCCAGCTAAACCTCAGGACGCGCCGGGATGTCAGCTAAATTATTCACTTGGCGGGTTTTAAGAAACTGCAAGTGCAGTTCAGTTTCACAGACGGCGCAGGTCTCATTTTCCGCCCAGACGCTGCAGCTTATTTACACGTGGAACGACGTCAAAACAGGAAGGGCCTGTTTACGCAGACGTGGGTCAGACAGGAGATTAAAGGTGTGTCCGGCCTGACGGGTCACGTAGATTCAGGTCCAGATTTCTCACGTTTCACGCCTCATACGTCCCGAACGGGGCGAGCGGAAACATTCAGTCCAAGTCTTGTCTAATATGGTATTACTGTAGAAACACTGTTAGACTCGGCGCACAAACACAAAGCAGCACGTTTCGTTTTGAGAACGTTTGAACTAGAAGTACTGATAAATATAAAGAAACAGGCTGAATAACATTCAGAACACGGGGGGTGACGAGTGGGTCGGTTCAGGTCCGTTTTGGACAGAAGGGTTTTTAGCTTGGGTCCGTTTCAGACTCAAACGCTGATGCTCTTGGGTCGAGTTCAGACAATATTTTGTTGGACGCTGGTCAGTGTTGGACTCTAAACTTGTTTTTCATGTTGAATGAGGTCAATAAAAAATGTTGTTGCTCTGCGTTGGGTTTGGGTTATGCCCTGGTTGGGTTCTGACCCAAAGCTCTAGAGGTTCTGGTCTAATTTGGTTCAGGTTGGGTCTGTTCAGGCTCAGACAATCTCTATTGGGCGTGGGTCAGTTTTGGGTCAGTCTTGGACAAAACGAGGTTTTTCAGTTTTAAGGATCTGCTGTGCCACTCAATTAACCACTTTACTGTAGGGTGCTGGTTATAACACCTACATAAGCTTGTCATGACAACTGACGCTACCCTGCATAAATGCTAATAAATGCTTATTTGAATAGGCGTCATGTCATAAAACCTACTTCAACAAATATCAATCAAAACTGGCAAATGTAACCTTTATAGCACCTATTATAAAAAGCATTAATAAGCATTTATGAAGGGTTATGTCAGTTGTCATGTCAAGCTAATGTAGGTGTCATCAGCCTCATGATCAGCACCCTACAGTAAAGGGTGACCGAGTGCCACAGTGTTCAGGCGAAATAGTGCTGATTACCTTTTAATGCCCTGTTAGCACACGCGGGCTGTCGGTTAGCGTGAGCGTGCAGAGCTAGCGCCTTTCACAGGCGGCGGTTTGATGGAAACGGACAGTAAACACAGAAATGCTAATGCTGTTAGCTGTTAGCGACAGCTAACCTTACAGTAACACCGAGCTGTTCACAGTCAGGCCATGTCAGAGTGGATGGGATTAGAGCTATTTACAGTCCTGTTGCCGTAGCACCTGCACTGACACCTGTCGTCTGGACATGTCACCATGGAGACGATGAGTGACAACGTCTGACCTTCCTGGACAAACAAGGCTGTCAGCAAAATGCAGCAATGACCAGGTACAGGAGGCGTAGGGGGCGATACGACTTCTACTGTTTCATTTAAAAAGCTCTATAATGTTCATATGATCCACACAGTCGCTCTGACAGACTGTAATACACTACAGGAAGCGTAGGGGGCGATACGGCTTCTACTGTTTCATTTAAAAAGCTCTATAATGTTCATATGATCCACACAGTCGCTCTGACAGACTGTAATACACTACAGGAAGCGTAGGGGGCGATACGGCTTCTACTGTTTCATTTAAAAAGCTCTATAATGTTCATATGATCCACACAGTCACTCTGACAGACTGTAATACACTACAGGAAGCGTAGGGGGCGATACGGCTTCTACTGTTTCATTTAAAAAGCTCTATAATGTTCATATGATCCACACAGTCGCTCTGACAGACTGTAATACACTACAGGAAGCGTAGGGGGCGATACGGCTTCTACTGTTTCATTTAAAAAGCTCTATAATGTTCATATGATCCACACAGTCGCTCTGACAGACTGTAATACACTACAGGAAGCGTAGGGGGCGATACGGCTTCTACTGTTTCATTTAAAAAGCTCTATAATGTTCATATGATCCACACAGTCGCTCTGACAGACTGTAATACACTACAGGAAGCGTAGGGGGCGATACGGCTTCTACTGTTTCATTTAAAAAGCTCTATAATGTTCATATGATCCACACAGTCGCTCTGACAGACTGTAATACACTAAAGGAAGCGTAGGGGGCGATACGGCTTCTACTGTTTCATTTAAAAAGCTCTATAATGTACATATGATCCACACAGTCGCTCTGACAGACTGTAATACACTACAGGAAGCGTAGGGGGCGATACGGCTTCTATTGTTTCATTTAAAAAGCTCTATAATGTTCATATGATCCACACAGTCGCTCTGACAGACTGTAATACACTACAGGAAGCGTAGGGGGCGATACGGCTTCTACTGTTTCATT
Organism: Pygocentrus nattereri; assembly: GCF_015220715.1. Taxonomy (NCBI): domain Eukaryota; kingdom Metazoa; phylum Chordata; class Actinopteri; order Characiformes; family Serrasalmidae; genus Pygocentrus; species Pygocentrus nattereri. The sequence goes on along the minus strand of NC_051222.1, from coordinate 525,223 downwards.
TAAAAAGCTCTATAATGTTCATATGATCCACACAGTCACTCTGACAGACTGTAATACACTACAGGAAGCGTAGGGGGCGATACGGCTTCTACTGTTTCATTTAAAAAGCTCTATAATGTTCATATGATCCACACAGTCGCTCTGACAGACTGTAATACACTACAGGAAGCGTAGGGGGCGATACGGCTTCTACTGTTTCATTTAAAAAGCTCTATAATGTTCATATGATCCACACAGTCGCTCTGACAGACTGTAATACACTAAAGGAAGCGTAGGGGGCGATACGGCTTCTACTGTTTCATTTAAAAAGCTCTATAATGTACATATGATCCACACAGTCGCTCTGACAGACTGTAATACACTACAGGAAGCGTAGGGGGCGATACGGCTTCTATTGTTTCATTTAAAAAGCTCTATAATGTTCATATGATCCACACAGTCGCTCTGACAGACTGTAATACACTACAGGAAGCGTAGGGGGCGATACGGCTTCTACTGTTTCATGTAAAAAGCTCTATAATGTTCATATGATCCACACAGTCGCTCTGACAGACTGTAATACACTACAGGAAGCGTAGGGGGCGATACGGCTTCTACTGTTTCATTTAAAAAGCTCTATAATGTTCATATGATCCACACAGTCGCTCTGACAGACTGTAATACACTACAGGAAGCGTAGGGGGCGATACGGCTTCTACTGCTTCATTTAAAAAGCTCTATAACGTTCATATGATCCACACAGTCGCTCTGACAGACTGTAATACACTACAGGAAGCGTAGGGGGCGATACGGCTTCTACTGTTTCATTTAAAAAGCTCTATAATGTTCATATGATCCACACAGTCGCTCTGACAGACTGTAATACACTACAGGAAGCGTAGGGGGCGATACGGCTTCTACTGCTTCATTTAAAAAGCTCTATAACGTTCATATGATCCACACAGTCGCTCTGACAGACTGTAATACACTACAGGAAGCGTAGGGGGCGATACGGCTTCTACTGTTTCATTTAAAAAGCTCTATAATGTTCATATGATCCACACAGTCGCTCTGACAGACTGTAATACAGTACAGGAAGCGTAGGGGGCGATACGGCTTCTACTGTTTCATTTAAAAAGCTCTATAATGTTCATATGATCCACACAGTCGCTCTGACAGACTGTAATACACTACAGGAAGCGTAGGGGGCGATATGGCTTCTACTGCTTCATTTAAAAAGCTCTATAATGTTCATATGATCCACACAGTCGCTCTGACAGACTGTAATACACTACAGGAAGCGTAGGGGGCGATACGGCTTCTAATGTTTCATTTAAAAAGCTCTATAATGTTCATATGATCCACACAGTCGCTCTGACAGCGTAGGGGGCGATACGACTTCTACTGTTTCATTTAAAAAGCTCTATAATGTTCATATGATCCACACAGTCACTCTGACAGACTGTAATACACTACAGGAGGCGTAGGGGGCGATACGGCTTCTAATGTTTCATTTAAAAAGCTCTATAATGTTCATATGATCCACACAGTCACTCTGACAGACTGTAATACACTACAGGAGGCGTAGGGGGCGATTCGTCTTCTACTGTTTCATTTAAAAAGCTCTATAATGTTCATATGATCCACACAGTCACTCTGACAGACTGTAATACACTACAGGAAGCGTAGGGGGCGATACGGCTTCTATTGTTTCATTTAAAAAGCTCTATAATGTTCATATGATCCACACAGTCGCTCTGACAGACTGTAATACACTACAGGAAGCGTAGGGGGCGATACGGCTTCTACTGTTTCATTTAAAAAGCTCTATAATGTTCATATGATCCACACAGTCGCTCTGACAGACTGTAATACACTACAGGAAGCGTAGGGGGCGATACGGCTTCTACTGTTTCATTTAAAAAGCTCTATAATGTTCATATGATCCACACAGTCGCTCTGACAGACTGTAATACACTACAGGAAGCGTAGGGGGCGATACGGCTTCTACTGTTTCATTTAAAAAGCTCTATAATGTTCATATGATCCACACAGTCGCTCTGACAGACTGTAATACACTAAAGGAAGCGTAGGGGGCGATACGGCTTCTACTGTTTCATTTAAAAAGCTCTATAATGTACATATGATCCACACAGTCGCTCTGACATACTGTAATACACTACAGGAAGCGTAGGGGGCGATACGGCTTCTATTGTTTCATTTAAAAAGCTCTATAATGTTCATATGATCCACACAGTCGCTCTGACAGACTGTAATACACTACAGGAAGCGTAGGGGGCGATACGGCTTCTACTGTTTCATTTAAAAAGCTCTATAATGTTCATATGATCCACACAGTCGCTCTGACAGACTGTAATACACTACAGGAAGCGTAGGGGGCGATACGGCTTCTACTGTTTCATTTAAAAAGCTCTATAATGTTCATATGATCCACACAGTCGCTCTGACAGACTGTAATACACTACAGGAAGCGTAGGGGGCGATACGGCTTCTACTGTTTCATTTAAAAAGCTCTATAATGTTCATATGGTCCACACAGTCGCTCTGACAGACTGTAATACACTACAGGAAGCGTAGGGGGCGATACGGCTTCTACTGTTTCATTTAAAAAGCTCTATAATGTTCATATGATCCACACAGTCGCTCTGACAGACTGTAATACACTACAGGAAGCGTAGGGGGCGATACGGCTTCTACTGTTTCATTTAAAAAGCTCTATAATGTTCATATGATCCACACAGTCGCTCTGACAGACTGTAATACACTACAGGAAGCGTAGGGGGCGATACGGCTTCTACTGTTTCATTTAAAAAGCTCTATAATGTTCATATGATCCACACAGTCGCTCTGACAGACTGTAATACACTACAGGAAGCGTAGGGGGCGATACGGCTTCTACTGTTTCATTTAAAAAACTCTATAATGTTCATATGATCCACACAGTCGCTCTGACAGACTGTAATACACTACAGGAAGCGTAGGGGGCGATACGGCTTCTACTGTTTCATTTAAAAAGCTCTATAATGTTCATATGATCCACACAGTCGCTCTGACAGACTGTAATACACTACAGGAAGCGTAGGGGGCGATACGGCTTCTACTGTTTCATTTAAAAAGCTCTATAATGTTCATATTATCCACACAGTCACTCTGACAGACTGTAATACACTACAGGAAGCGTAGGGGGCGATACGGCTTCTGTAAAGCTCTGTAATGTTCAGTCCCTATTAGAGTGTTTCTAACTGAGTCAGTAGAAGCCCAGAGTCCACTGTTAGTCCAGTAAAATGACCGTTAGCAGCAGTGTTGGGAAAATGCTGTGACTCTCCTGCTGTTTGCAGAATCATCCTTCACGCTTTCTTCATTTGCCATTTGGCGTCTGTTGTTTATGTAATTGTCGAGGCCGTGTTTGTCAGCGGAGAGGAAACATTACTGACTGGACCGCTGGTGAACGGCGCGGTCAGGCAGCTTCCGTTTCAGAGCTGAGCAATTAAACAGAAATGAGCAATAAAAAAAGAAATGAGCAATAAAATCGATGCAGATCGTTTACACTGCGGTGCCAAAGCAGCCGCTAAAGGCCAACTGAGTCTTAATTAGAGTCTGAAACAGCCGGAGGCGGAGCTTAAATCTCAATCATTTAACTCTAAACCTGATCCACGGAAACAAAAGCAGCAGAGCCAGAATACTAATGAGCCTGAAGGGGGCGGAGCCTAACTCCTAATGAATATCTGAAATCAACAAGATACTGAGCTTAATCATTAGTCAGCCTCTAATCTAAGCAGGGGGCGGAGCCTAGGTCTTTACTAGAGATGCTGCTAACTCCTAATTAATATCTACAATAGCCAGGAGGTGGAGCTTAATAATTAACTGGCCTCTGATTAGTAAATTCTAAATTCTGACCAGTCTCTGAAGTTAGCAGGGGGTGTGGTCTAAATCATGAATGGAAGAGATAGTAACAGCACAGAGAGCAGACACTGATCAGCTAATTAGCATATGGAATAAGGAAGCCATTTAAATGGAGCTAAACCACTGTAGCTGAATGGGTGGAGCTAAACCGCTGTAGCTGAACAGGTGGAGCTAAACTGCTGTAGCTGAATGGGTGGAGCTAAACCGCTGTAGCTGAATGGGTGGAGCTAAACCGCGTTAGCTGAATGGTGGAGCTAAACCGCTGTAGCTGAATGGGTGGAGCTAAACCGCTGTAGCTGAATGGGTGGGGCTAAACCGCTGTAGCTGAATGGGTGGAGCTAAACCGCTGTAGCTGAATGGGTGGAGCTAAACCGCTGTAGCTGAATGGGTGGAGCTAAACCGCTGTAGCTGAACGGTGGAGCTAAACCGCTGTAGGTGAACGGTGGGGCTAAACCGCTGTAGCTGAATGGGTGGAGCTAAACCGCTGTAGCTGAATGGGTGGAGTTAAACCGCTGTAGCTGAATGGTGGAGCTAAACCGCTGTAGCTGAATGGGTGGAGCTAAACCGCTGTAGCTGAATGGGTGGAGCTAAACCGCTGTAGCTGAATGGGTGGGGCTAAAGCGCTGTAGCTGAATGGGCGGGGCTAAACCGCTGTAGCAGGTCAGTTCTGTATGAGTGGACTGTCTGTACTGGTTTTGATCTGGAATATTGTTTAAACACTACATCAAAGCAGGAACAGAGAGGCGGAGCTCAGACTCCGTCACATGGGCCCTTTAAGGCAGTGAGTGTGGGGCGTGTGCTGTACATGTTCATGAGTCGGTGGTGATGAATGAGCGTGGTGTGAGTTAAGGACAGTGGATGTTTCTCCTTGAGTTATGGACTCATCTGTTATATTAACGCGCCTCTGTTTGTGTCACCCTGTCCTCCCACGCCCCTCGGTCCCCCCGTCCCCCCGTCCCCCCGGTGCGGAGTGAAGAATAATGATAATGAGGTGTCGGTCTCTGCGCTCAGCAGCAGATCTTCATCATCGCTGACTGTGAGAGTGACTGAGGGACGCTGTGGTGTCGCTCACCAGGAGAAACAGAAACCCACTCATACACACACCATAACCTGCGGCGACCTCAAAGGGGAACTCCACCCAGTGCTCAAAATTCCCCCACATTTTATTCACCATCCAGAACCACCAGTGAGTCTACACGTGTCTTCCCAGTTTATATGGAATGTTGATGGAAAACAGTGGAAAATCTGGGCAGTGATTTCCTCTAATGACTTTCTGTGAGGGAGCTTTTAGATTTGGACGTCTGGTTCCTATCACCACCACTGTGACCAGTTCTGTCTCGGGACATTTCTGTGTTTATATCTTAACCGTTTCATTATGCAGAAATGAAGCCTCCTCCTTTAAAGACATTTCTATCTGAAGCCTCACGCTTAAATGCCGAATGCTAAAACACAGATACTGAAGTTGCTGCTCAAATTTACTTCAAAAGGAAACATTTTTATGCAAAGTGCAGGTTTTTGAAAGCCCCCCTAACTGGTTTAGTTCATTTAGGATTTTATTGAAGTTAAGAGAAGAAAATGTTCATTCTGTTATCCTAAATAAATTTGCTTGAAAAAAAAAACTTCGTGTTCTTCATTTTCTTATTTTCATACCTGGGATAATCATCTGGGATACCGCAGAAACTGTCTAGCAAAACCGTAAAAACTACCTGGGATAGCATAGAAATGCATAAAAACACAGTAGCAACAACTTGAGTTGCTATAACAGCCTACCAAAACCTTAGCAACCACCTGGAATAATACCATAGAAATGTCCTGGCAACACCTTAGCAACCATCTGGAATAATATCATAGAAATGTCCTGGCATCACCTTAGCAACCATCTGGAATAATACCATAGAAATGTCCTGGCAACACCTTAGCAACCACCTGGAATAATGCCATAGAAATGTCCTGGCAACACCTTAGCAACCACCTGGATTAATACCATAGAAATGTCCTGGCATCACCTTAGCAACCATCTGGAATAATACCATAGAAATGTCCTGGCAACACCTTAGCAACCCACCTGGAATAACACCATAGAAATGTCCTGGCATCACCTTAGCAACCATCTGGGATACCATATGAATGGCCTGGCAACACTTTAGCAACCAACTAAGATACCATAGCAATGGCCTGGCAACACCTTAGCAACCACCTGGAATGGCAATTGTCTAGTAACATTTTAGCAACCACCTGAGATAGGACAGTAACTAGATAGTAACACCTTAACAACAAACTGAAATAATAATATAGCAATGGCCTCAACACCTTAGCAACTGCTTAACACCATGATACCCTAACAACCAATTGGAATACCATAGCAACCTCATAGCAATGGCCTTAAATTACTCCATAAACTCAACTGAGTTGTCAATAAGAGTCCACAGTGTTCTGCTCCTGCTTTAAGGAGTGTTGGTGGGCGGGGTCTGAGTGTTTCTGAAGGCAGTAATTATATCATCTTTCTCTGAATCCACAGCTGCTATAAAATAATTAGCAGCGCAGCTCCTGCACAGCGGCTGTGCGCCGGCGTCTGACTGACGCTCTGAGAGCAGCTCGCGTTTCGCTGCTGAGTGACAGGTAGAGAGTGTAAAAGCCAGTGTCGCTCGTCCCTCGGCTCTCCGCTCAGCTTTTTCCTGATGACGGTGAAAGCACTCATATCTCCGTGTGGAATTAACCAATCAGGTCAGGCCAACAGGGAGCAGAGCTTAAAGAAGAACTCCAGAACAACTGCACCCAAATCTCCATCTGCTGGATCTGTAGAGTAGCTCCATCACCACAGACAGGACCTTCAACACATTCCCCTGAACTTAGAACAGACCACTACACCCGTCCACTCTAACTCAATGGGCAGACGCTTTAAAGGGGAACTCCAGCGTTCTCCACCCTGATCTCACTGTAATAGAAGTCAATGGGCAGACGCTTTAAAGGGGAACTCCAGCGTTCTCCATCCTGATCTCACTGTAATAGAAGTCAATGGGCAGACGCTTTAAAGGGGAACTCCAGCGTTCTCCATCCTGATCTCACTGTAATAGAAGTCAATGGGCAGACGCTTTAAAGGGGAACTCCAGCGTTCTCCACCCTGATCTCACTGTAATAGAAGTCAATGGGCAGACGCTTTAAAGGGGAACTCCAGCGTTCTCCACTCTGATCTCACTGTAATAGAAGTCAATGGGCAGATGCTTTAAAGGGGAACTCCAGCGTTCTCCACCCTGATCTCACTGTAATAGAAGTCAATGGGCAGACGCTTTAAAGGGGAACTCCAGCGTTCTCCACCCTGATCTCACTGTAATAGAAGTCAATGGGCAGACGCTTTAAAGGGGAACTCCAGCGTTCTCCACCCTGATCTCACTGTAATAGAAGTCAATGGGCAGACGCTTTAAAGGGGAACTCCAGCGTTCTCCACCCTGATCTCACTGTAATAGAAGTCAATGGGCAGATGCTTTAAAGGGGAACTCCAGCGTTCTCCACCCTGATCTCACTGTAATAGAAGTCAATGGGCAGACGCTTGAAAGGGGAACTCCAGCGTTCTCCACCCTGATCTCACTGTAATAGAAGTCAATGGGCATACGCTTTAAAGGGGAACTCCAGCGTTCTCCACCCTGATCTCACTGTAATAGAAGTCAATGGGCAGACGCTTTAAAGGGGAACTCCAGCGTTCTCCACCCTGATCTCACTGTAATAGAAGTCAATGGGCAGACGCTTTAAAGGGGAACTCCAGCGTTCTCCACCCTGATCTCACTGTAATAGAAGTCAATGGGCAGACGCTTTAAAGGGGAATTCCAGCGTTCTCCACCCTGATCTCACTGTAATAGAAGTCAATGGGCAGACGCTTTAAAGGGGAACTCCAGCGTTCTCCACCCTGATCTCACTGTAATAGAAGTCAATGGGCAGACGCTTTAAAGGGGAACTCCAGCGTTCTCCACTCTGATCTCACTGTAATAGAAGTCAATGGGCAGACGCTTTAAAGGGGAACTCCAGCGTTCTCCACCCTGATCTCACTGTAATAGAAGTCAATGGGCAGATGCTTTAAAGGGGAACTCCAGCGTTCTCCACCCTGATCTCACTGTAATAGAAGTCAATGGGCAGACGCTTTAAAGGGGAACTCCAGCGTTCTCCATCCTGATCTCACTGTAATAGAAGTCAATGGGCAGACGCTTTAAAGGGGAACTCCAGCGTTCTCCATCCTGATCTCACTGTAATAGAAGTCAATGGGCAGACGCTTTAAAGGGGAACTCCAGCGTTCTCCATCCTGATCTCACTGTAATAGAAGTCATTGGGCAGACGCTTTAAAGGGGAACTCCAGCGTTCTCCATCCTGATCTCACTGTAATAGAAGTCATTGGGCAGACGCTTTAAAGGGGAACTCCAGCGTTCTCCATCCTGATCTCACTGTAATAGAAGTCAATGGGCAGATTATGGTTATGGTAGAGTAGAATGTGATGGTCTGGAATGTGATGGTGAAGATTGTGATGGTGCAGGTTGTGGTAGTGTAGAATGTGATGGTCTGGAATGTGATGGTGCAGATTGTGATGGTGCAGGTTGTGGTAGTGTAGAATGTGATGGTCTGGAATGTGATGGTGCAGATTGTGATGGCGCAGGTTAAGGTACAGTAGAATGTGATGGTCTGGAATGTGATGGTGCAGGTTGTGGTAGTGTAGAATGTGATGGTCTGGAATGTGATGGTGCAGATTGTGATGGTGCAGGTTAAGGTACAGTAGAATGTGATGGTCTGGAATGCGATGGTGCAGGTTGTGGTAGTGTAGAATGTGATGGTGCAGATTGTGATGGTGCAGGTTGTGGTAGTATAGAATGTGATGGTGTAGAATGTGATGGTGAAGATTGTGATGGTGCAGGTTGTGGTAGTATAGAATGTGATGGTGTAGAATGTGATGGTGCAGGTTGTGGTAGTATAGAATGTGATGGTGTGGAATGTGATGGTGAAGATTGTGATGGTGCAGGTTGTGGTAGTATAGAATGTGATGGTGTGGAATGTGATGGTGAAGATTGTGATGGTGCAGGTTGTGGTAGTGTAGAATGTGATGGTGCAGATTGTGGTAGTATAGAATGTGATGGTGAAGAATGTGATGGTGCAGATTGTGATGGTGCAGGATGTGGTAGTATAGAATGTGATGGTGTGGAATGTGATGGTGAAGATTGTGATGGTGCAGGTTGTGGTAGTATAGAATGTGATGGTGAATATTGTGATGGTGCAGGTTGTGGTAGTATAGAATGTGATGGTGTGGAATGTGATGGTGCAGGTTGTGGTAGTATAGATTGTGATGGTGCAGGTTGTGGTAGTATAGAATGTGATGGTGTGGAATGTGATGATGCAGATTGTGATGGTGCGGAATGTGATGATACAGATTGTGATGGTGCAGGTTGTGGTAGTATAGAATGTGATGGTGCAGGTTGTGGTAGTATAGAATGTGATGGTGCAGGTTGTGGTTGTGTAGAATGTGTTGGTGTGGAATGTGATGGTGAAGATTGTGATGGTGCAGGTTGTGGTAGTGTAGAATGTGATGGTGTGGAATGTGATGGTGAAGATTGTGATGGTGCAGGTTGTGGTAGTGTGGAATGTGATGGTGTGGAATATGATGGTGAAGATTGTGATGGTGCAGGTTGTGGTAGTATAGAATGTGATGGTGTGGAATGTGATGGTGCAGATTGTGATGGTGCAGGTTGTGGTAGTATAGAATGTGATGGTCTGGAATGTGATGATGCAGATTGTGATGGTGCAGGTTGTGGTAGTATAGAATGTGATGGTGCAGATTGTGATGGTGAAGATTGTGATGGTGCAGGTTGTGGTAGTATAGAATGTGATGGTGTGGAATGTGATGATGCAGATTGTGATGGTGCAGGTTGTGGTAGTATAGAATGTGATGGTGTGGAATGTGATGATGCAGATTGTGATGGTGCGGAATGTGATGGTGTGGAATGTGATGGTGAAGATTGTGATGGTGCAGGTTGTGGTAGTATAGAATGTGATGGTGCAGATTGTGATGGTGCAGGTTGTGGTAGTATAGAATGTGATGGTGTGGAATGTGATGGTGCAGGTTGTGGTAGTATAGAATGTGATGGTGTGGAATGTGATGGTGAAGATTGTGATGGTGCAGGTTGTGGTAGTATAGAATGTGATGGTGCAGATTGTGATGGTGCAGGTTGTGGTAGTATAGAATGTGATGGTGTAGAATGTGATGGTGCAGATTGTGATGGTGCAGGATGTGGTAGTATAGAATGTGATGGTGTGGAATGTGATGGTGTAGAATGTGATGGTGCAGATTGTGATGGTGCAGGATGTGGTAGTATAGAATGTGATGGTGTGGAATGTGATGGTGAAGATTGTGATGGTGCAGGTTGTGGTAGTATAGAATGTGATGGTGTAGAATGTGATGGTGCAGATTGTGATGGTGCAGGATGTGGTAGTATAGAATGTGATGGTGTGGAATGTGATGGTGAAGATTGTGATGGTGCAGGATGTGGTAGTATAGAATGTGATGGTGTGGAATGTGATGGTGAAGATTGTGATGGTGCAGGTTGTGGTAGTATAGAATGTGATGGTGAATATTGTGATGGTGCAGGTTGTGGTAGTATAGAATGTGATGGTGCAGATTGTGATGGTGCAGGTTGTGGTAGTATAGAATGTGATGGTGTAGAATGTGATGGTGCAGATTGTGATCGTGCAGGATGTGGTAGTATAGAATGTGATGGTGTGGAATGTGATGGTGAAGATTGTGATGGTGCAGGTTGTGGTAGTATAGAATGTGATGGTGAATATTGTGATGGTGCAGGTTGTGGTAGTATAGAATGTGATGGTGCAGGTTGTGGTAGTATAGAATGTGATGGTGTGGAATGTGATGATGCAGATTGTGATGGTGCGGAATGTGATGATGCAGATTGTGATGGTGCAGGTTGTGGTAGTATAGAATGTGATGGTGCAGGTTGTGGTAGTATAGAATGTGATGGTGCAGGTTGTGGTAGTATAGAATGTGATGGTGCAGGTTGTGGTTGTGTAGAATGTGTTGGTGTGGAATGTGATGGTGAAGATTGTGATGGTGCAGGTTGTGGTAGTGTAGAATGTGATGGTGTGGAATGTGATGGTGAAGATTGTGATGGTGCAGGTTGTGGTAGTGTGGAATGTGATGGTGTGGAATATGATGGTGAAGATTGTGATGGTGCAGGTTGTGGTAGTATAGAATGTGATGGTGTGGATTGTGATGGTGCAGATTGTGATGGTGCAGGTTGTGGTAGTATAGAATGTGATGGTCTGGAATGTGATGATGCAGATTGTGATGGTGCAGGTTGTGGTAGTATAGAATGTGATGGTGCAGATTGTGATGGTGCAGGTTGTGGTAGTATAGAATGTGATGGTGTGGAATGTGATGGTGAAGATTGTGATGGTGCAGGTTGTGGTAGTATAGAATGTGATGGTGTGGAATGTGATGATGCAGATTGTGATGGTGCAGGTTGTGGTAGTATAGAATGTGATGGTGTGGAATGTGATGGTGCAGATTGTGATGGTGCGGAATGTGATGATGCAGATTGTGATGGTGCAGGTTGTGGTAATATAGAATGTGATGGTGCAGATTGTGATGGTGCAGGTTGTGGTAGTATAGAATGTGATGGTGTGGAATGTGATGGTGCAGGTTGTGGTAGTATAGAATGTGATGGTGTGGAATGTGATGGTGAAGATTGTGATGGTGCAGGTTGTGGTAGTATAGAATGTGATGGTGCAGATTGTGATGGTGCAGGTTGTGGTAGTATAGAATGTGATGGTGTAGAATGTGATGGTGCAGATTGTGATGGTGCAGGATGTGGTAGTATAGAATGTGATGGTGTGGAATGTGATGGTGAAGATTGTGATGGTGCAGGTTGTGGTAGTATAGAATGTGATGGTGTAGAATGTGATGGTGCAGATTGTGATGGTGCAGGATGTGGTAGTATAGAATGTGATGGTGTGGAATGTGATGGTGAAGATTGTGATGGTGCAGGTTGTGGTAGTATAGAATGTGATGGTGTGGAATGTGATGGTGCAGATTGTGATGGTGCAGGTTGTGGTAGTATAGAATGTGATGGTCTGGAATGTGATGATGCAGATTGTGATGGTGCAGGTTGTGGTAGTATAGAATGTGATGGTGCAGATTGTGATGGTGCAGGTTGTGGTAGTATAGAATGTGATGGTGTGGAATGTGATGGTGAAGATTGTGATGGTGCAGGTTGTGGTAGTATAGAATGTGATGGTGAATATTGTGATGGTGCAGGTTGTGGTAGTATAGAATGTGATGGTGCAGATTGTGATGGTGCAGGTTGTGGTAGTATAGAATGTGATGGTGTAGAATGTGATGGTGCAGATTGTGATGGTGCAGGATGTGGTAGTATAGAATGTGATGGTGTGGAATGTGATGGTGAAGATTGTGATGGTGCAGGTTGTGGTAGTATAGAATGTGATGGTGAATATTGTGATGGTGCAGGTTGTGGTAGTATAGAATGTGATGGTGCAGGTTGTGGTAGTATAGAATGTGATGGTGTGGAATGTGATGATGCAGATTGTGATGGTGCGGAATGTGATGATGCAGATTGTGATGGTGCAGGTTGTGGTAGTATAGAATGTGATGGTGCAGATTGTGATGGTGCAGGTTGTGGTAGTATAGAATGTGATGGTGCAGATTGTGATGGTGCAGGTTGTGGTAGTATAGAATGTGATGGTGCAGATTGTGATGGTGCAGGTTGTGGTAGTATAGAATGTGATGGTGCAGATTGTGATGGTGAAGATTGTGAGGTTATGTTTGAAAAGCCTCTTTACTTCAGGAACCTGCTGAATGCTCTAATGCACTAAATTAGCCTTCATTTCTTCACCACACTCCTTTGCAACCCCCACTTACATCCACCAACGTCCAGGCATTAAAGTGAGCTTTAATGGTGTTCTAATGACAGCAGAACTCTAATGGATCCTCTACCCACAGACGCTCCCTCTCTCGCTCGCACGCCCGCTCGCTGACTGGTGCTGTATGTAGGACGCTGGCAGGACATGCTACTGCAGTTACACAACATCAGCTTTCGCTCCATCTCTGTGACCTACAGACTCCAAACACATACTGGAGCTGGAAATCCATACTGGATGAGGCTAAGTCCAGTGACATGTCCAGTCCAGTGACATTTCCAGTTGACAAAAGTTTGACAAAAAATTTAAATTCCGAATGTAGTTCGTTAACCAAGACGATTGGTATCAAATTACTGTAATACACATTTTACCATAGTATACTCCACATAATACACTATATTACACTTACTACCAATTCTACGATACTGCACTACACATTCTACCAATGCTATCAATACTAACCATACTACAGTACACATACCACACTATACTACACACACTACCAATTCTACAACACTGTACTTCACATTCTACCAATACTATCAATACTAACCATACTACAGTACACATACCACACTATACTACACACACAAACCACACTACACTACACATACTACCAATACTACAATACTGTACTTCACATTCTACCAATACTGTCAATACTAACCATACTACAGTACACATACCACACTATACTACACACACTAACCACACTGCACTACACATACTACCAATACTACAATACTGTACTTCACATTCTACCAATGCTATCAATACTAACCATAATACAGTACACATACCACACTATACTACACACACAAACCACACTACACTACACATACTACCAATACTACAATACTGTACTTCACATTCTACCAATACTGTCAATACTAACCATACTACACTACACATACCACACTATACTACACACACTAACCACACTACACTACACATACTACCAATACTACAATACTGTACTTCACATTCTACCAATGCTATCAATACTAACCATAATACAGTACACATACCATACTATACTACACACACAAACCACACTACACTACACATACTACAATACTGTACTTCACATTCTACCAATACTGTCAATACTAACCATACTACAGTACACATACCACACTATACTACACACACTAACCACACTGCACTACACATACTACCAATACTACGATACTGCACTACACATTCTACCAATAATATCAATACTAACCATACTACAGTACACATACCACACTATACTACACACACTAACCACACTACACTACACATACTACCAATTCTACAACACTGTACTTCACATTCTACCAATACTATCAATACTAACCATACTACAGTACACATACCACACTATACTACACACACTAACCACACTACACTAACCCCACTATACTACACACTAACCATACTACACTACACATACCTCACTATACTACACACACTAACCACACTACACTACACATACTACCAATACTACAATACTGTACTTCACATTCTACCAATGCTATCAATACTAACCATAATACAGTACACATACCATACTATACTACACACACAAACCACACTACACTACACATACTACCAATACTACAATACTGTACTTCACATTCTACCAATACTGCCAATACTAACCATACTGCCGTACACATACCACACTATACTACACACACTAACCACACTGCACTACACATACTACCAATACTACGATACTGCACTACACATTCTACCAATGCTATCAATACTAACCATACTACACTACGCATACTACACTATACTACACACACTAACCACACTACACTACACATACTACCAATACTACAATACTGTACTACACATCCTACCAATGCTATCAATACTAACCATACTACAGTGCACATACCACACTATACTACACACACTAAGCACACTACACTACACATACTACCAATACTACAATACTGTACTACACATCCTACCAATGCTATCAATACTAACCATACTACACTACACATACCACACTATACTACACACACTAATCACACTACACTACACATACTACCAATACTACGATACTGCACTACACATTCTACCAATGCTATCAATACTAACCACACTACAGTACACATACCACACTATACTACACACACTAAACATACACTACACTACACACACTGACCATACTACACTACACATACCACACTATACTACACACACACTAACCATACTACACTACACATACTACCAATACTACGATACTGCACTACACATTCTACCAATGCTATCAATACTAACCACACTACACTACACATACCGCACTATACTACACACTAACCACACTACACTACACATACTACCAATACTACGATACTGCACTACACATTCTACAAATGCTATCAATACTAACCATACTACAGTACACATACCACACTATACTACACACACTAACCATACTGCATTACATATACTACCAATACTACGATACTGCACTACACATTCTACCAATGCTATCAATGCTAGCCATACTACAGTACACATACCACACTATACTACACACACTAACCACACTACACTACACATACTACCAATACTACAATACTGTACTTCACATTCTACCAATGCTATCAATACTAACCATACTACAGTACACATACCACACTATAATACACACACTAACCACACTACACTGCACATACTACCAATACTACAATACTGTACTTCACATTCTACCAATGCTATCAATACTAACCATACTACAGTACACATACCACACTATAATACACACACTAACCACACTACACTGCACATACTACCAATACTACAATACTGTACTTCACATTCTACCAATGCTATCAATACTAACCATACTACAGTACACATACCACACTATACTACACACACTAACCACACTATACTACACATACTACCAATACTACGATACTGTGCTGCACATTCTACCAATGCTATCAATACTAACCACACTATACTACACATACCACACTATACTACACACACTAACCACACTACACTACACATACTACCAATACTACGATACTGCACTACACATTCTACCAATGCTATCAATACTAACCACACTACACTACACATACCACACTATACTACACACACTAACCACACTACAGTACACATACCACACTATACTACACACACTAACCACACTATACTACACACACTACCAATACTACGATACTGTGCTGCACATTCTACCAATGCTATCAATACTAACCACACTATACTACACATACCACACTATACTACACACACTAACCACACTACACTACACATACTACCAATACTACGATACTACACTACACATTCTACCAATGCTATCAATACTAACCACACTACACTACACATACCACACTATACTACACACACTAACCACACTACACTACACATACCACACTATACTACACACACTAACCACACTACACTACACATACTACCAATACTACGATACTGCACTACACATTCTACCAATGCTATCAATACTAACCATACTACAGTACACATAGCACACTATACTACACACACTAACCATACTGCACTACATATACTACCAATACTACGATACTGCACTACACATTCTACCAATGCTATCAATGCTAGCCATACTACAGTACACATACCATTCTATACTACACATACTAACCATACTGCACTACATATACTACCAATACTACGATACTGCACTACACATTCTACCAATGCTATCAATGCTAGCTATACTACAGTACACATACCACACTATACTACACACACTAACCACACTACACTACACATACTACCAATACTACGATACTGTACTACACATTCTACCAATACTAACCATACTACACTACACATACCACACTATACTACACACACTAACCACACTACACTACACATACCACACTATACTACACACACTAACCGCACTACACTACACATACTACCAATACTACAATACTGTACTTCACATTCTACCAATGCTATCAATGCTAACCATACTACAGTACACATACCACACTATACTACACACACTAACCACACTACACTACACATCCTACCAATACTACGATACTGTGCTGCACATTCTACCAATGCTATCAATACTAACCACACTACACTACACATACCACACTATACTACACACACTAAGCACACTACACTACACATACTACCAATACTACAATACTGTACTTCACATTCTACCAATGCTATCAATACTAACCATACTACAGTACACATACCACACTATACTACACACACTAACCACACTATACTACACATACTACCAATACTACGATACTGTGCTGCACATTCTACCAATGCTATCAATACTAACCACACTACACTACACATACCACACTATACTACACACACTAACCACACTACACTACACATACTACCAATACTATGATACTGCACTACACATTCTACCAATGCTATCAATACTAACCACACTACACTACACATACCACACTATAGTACACACACTAACCACACTACACTACACATACCACACTATACTACACACACTAAGCACACTACACTACACATACTACCAATACTACAATACTGTACTTCACATTCTACCAATGCTATCAATACTAACCATACTACAGTACACATACCACACTATACTACACACACTAACCACACTATACTACACATACTACCAATACTACGATACTGCACTACACATTCTACCAATGCTATCAATACTAACCATACTACAGTACACATATCACACTATACTACACACACTAACCATACTGCACTACATATACTACCAATACTACGATACTGCACTACACATTCTACCAATGCTATCAATGCTAGCCATACTACAGTACACATACCACACTATACTACACATACTAACCACACTACAATACACATACTACCAATACTACGATACTGTACTACACATTCTACCAATACTAACCATACTACACTACACATAACACACTATACTACACACACTGACCACACTACACTACACATACCACACTATACTACACACACTAACCACACTACACTACACATACCACACTATACTACACACACTAACCACACTACACTACACATACTACCAATACTACAATACTGTACTTCACATTCTACCAATGCTATCAATACTAACCACACTACACATGCCACACTATACTACACACACTAACCACACTACACTACATACTACCAATACTACAATACTGTACTTCACATTCTACCAATGCTATCAATACTAACCATACTACAGTACACATACCACACTATACTACACACACTAATCACACTACACTACACATACTACCAATACTACGATACTGTGCTGCACATTCTACCAATGCTATCAATACTAACCACACTACACAACACATACCACACTATACTACACACACTAACCACACTACACTACACATACTACCAATACTACGATACTGCACTACACATTCTACCAATGCTATCAATACTAACCATACAACAGTACACATACCACACTATACTACACACACTAACCATACTGCACTACATATACTACCAATACTATGATACTGCACTACACATTCTACCAATGCTATCAATGCTAGCCATACTACAGTACACATACCACACTATACTACACACACTAATCACACTACACTACACATACTACCAATACTACGATACTGTGCTGCACATTCTACCAATGCTTTCAATACTAACCATACTACAGTACACATACCACACTATACTACACACACTAATCACACTACACTACACATACTACCAATACTACGATACTGTGCTGCACATTCTACCAATGCTATCAATACTAACTACACTACACTACACATACCACACTATACTACACACACTAACCACACTACACTACACATACTACCAATACTACAATACTGTACTTCACATTCTACCAATGCTATCAATACTAACCATACTACAGTACACATACCACACTATACTACACACACTAACCACACTATACTACACATACTACCAATACTACGATACTGTGCTGCACATTCTACCAATGCTATCAATACTAACCACACTACACTACACATACCACACTATACTACACACACTAACCACACTACACTACACATACTACCAATACTACAATACTGTACTTCACATTCTACCAATGCTATCAATACTAACCATACTACAGTACACATACCACACTATACTACACACACTAACCACACTATACTACACATACTACCAATACTAGCATATTACACTACACATACCAAACTGTGCTAAATATACTACTCATTACTATCCTACACATACTACTAATAGTACCATACTGCACTACACACACTACCCATACTACCATACTATACTACACTACACTACACTCACTTCTCCTGCTCAGTCCTGGTCCATCTTGCTCACTTGCCATGGCCCACTTTGCTTGGCAGGTCTTGATCCACTTGCCTGCTCAGTCTTGGTGCACTTTGCTTCTTCAGTCTTGGTCGACTTTGGCTGTTTGGTTTTGGTCCACTTTACCTGGTAGGTCTTGATCCATCTTGCCTGGTGGGTCTTGATTCACCTTGCCTGCTCGGTCTTGGTTCACTACACCAAATCAATCTTGGTCCACTTTGCTCACTTGGTCTTGGTCCACTTTGTTCAGTGGACCTTGGTCCAATTCGCACACTCTGACTTGGTCCACTTTGTTCAGTAGGTCTTGATCCACTTGACTGTGTATTCTTGGTCCATTGTACTTGCTTGTTCTTGGTCCATGTCACTTGCTCAGTCTTGGTCCACTTCGCCTGCTTTGTGTTGGTCCATTTTGCTCGCTTGATCTTGGCCCACTTCACCTAATAGATCTTGGTCCACTTTGCTTCACTGGTCTTGGTCCACTTCGCCTGCTTTGTCTTGGTCCATTTTGCTCGCTTGATCTTGGCCCACTTCACCTAATAGATCTTGGTCCACTTTGCCTGCTTGGTCTTGGTCCACTTTGCCTGCTTGGACTTGGTCCACTTTGCCTGCTTGGACTTGGTCCACTTTGCTTAGGGAATGAAAAGCAGGCGAATGCTCCTCTGGGCTGAACAGTAGCGCTGTGATATTACAGCATTATTTATGTGCGATGTGAATCTCCCGGAAGCGTAAATAAAGCGGAAGGGAGCCGTGCTGTGCAGACAGTTTTCAGACGCTCCGGTGTGCGTTTACGCTGCGCTGTGTCAGCTTCTGCAATCCTTCCAGCACTTTCCTCAACATCCCAAATAAAGTTTATAGGAGAGGAAAACAGACACATTCCAAAGGGAATACATCAAACAGAATGTTACATTAGTGCTATATTAGTAGATCAACACAATGTAAACAAAGGAACATCATCTCCCAAGGCAACAATCAGATAAACACACTGTATGGGCCTGAGGCCCACCTGATACAGGAGAGAGTCCAGGTACAACATCTACACCTGACACAACCACACCTGATATGGATACAGGTACAACCACACCTGATACAACCACACCTGATATAGATACAGGTACATCCACACCTGATACAACCACACCTGATACAACCACACCTGATATAGATACAGGTACATCCACACCTGATACAACCACACCTGATACAACCACACCTGATATAGATACAGGTACATCCACACCTGATACAACCACACCTGATATAGCCACACCTGATATGGATACAGATACAACCACACCTGATACAACCACACCTGATATGGATACAGGTACAACCACACCTGATACAGCCACACCTGATATGGATACAGGTACAACCACAGTTGATACAGCCACACCTGATATGGATACAGGTACAACCACACCTGATAAAGCCACACCTGATATGGATACAGGTACAACCACACCTGATACAACCACACCTGATATGGATACAGGTACAACCACACCTGATACAACCACACCTGATACAACCACACCTGATATAGATACAGGTACATCCACACCTGATACAACCACACCTGATACAGCCACACCTGATATGGATACAGATACAACCACACCTGATACAGCCACACCTGATATGGCTACAGGTACAACTACAGTTGATACAGCCACACCTGATATGGATACAGGTACAACCACACCTGATACAGCCACACCTGATATGGATACAGGTACAACCACACCTGATACAACCACACCTGATATAGATACAGGTACATCCACACCTGATACAACCACACCTGATACAGCCACACCTGATATGGATACAGATACAACCACACCTGATACAGCCACACCTGATATGGATACAGGTACAACCACACCTGATACAGCCACACCTGATATGGATACAGGTACAACCACACCTGATACAACCACACCTAATATGGATACAGGTACAACCACACCTGATACAGCCACACCTGATATGGATACAGGTACAACCACACCTGATACAGCCACACCTGATATGGATACAGATACAACCACACCTGATACAGCCACACCTGATATGGATACAGATACAACCACACCTGATACAGCCACACCTGATATGGATACAGATACAACCACACCTGATATGGCTACAGGTACAACCACACCTGATATGGCTACAGGTACAACCACACCTGATACAGCCACACCTGATATGGATACAGGTACAACTACACCTGATACAGCCACACCTGATATGGATACAGATACAACCACACCTGATACAACCACACCTGATATGGCTACAGGTACAACCACACCTGATACAACCACACCTGATATGGATACAGGTACAACCACACCTGATACAACCACACCTGATATGGCTACAGGTACAACCACACCTGATACAGCCACACCTGAATAATCAACGATAAGTAATATAACAAAAAGGTGCAAACAGGAAGACATTACCGCATATATCAATTCATATATCGCTGCTGTCAGAAGAAAACCTTGTATCTCCATTTTTGTTGTTTTTCAGTTTTTGGTATAATATGAAAAGGCTCATTGTTTTGTACATTGTATATAAATTTCATGATGATTGGACCAAAAAAAATGGCCCAAAATGACTTGAGAAAACGTCTGGTTCCATTGACTTCAATTGAAAGCAAAGTGTGTTTTTTCCTTCTCCTGTAAAGTTACCATTTTGGAGATACGAGGTTTTCTTCCAACAGTAGCGATATGCTAATTTCCATATTCACTCAGAGGGGGTGTGGTGTCAACAACCTGATTTCCATATCAAACGTGAACTGTGTTTGTATAAAGTGTGAGAAACTGTTCTATACAGATGCTAGAACCTTTACTGGGTGCTGTGTAGCCGTGGTGGCTGAGAGTGGCTGCTCTCCAGTATGTTCTCATGTATCTCCTGCCTTTAGCTTCAGCGTGTGAAGCTCTAATTGGTGGAAAAAGAGATTATTCGCTTTTGATTAAGATTTTATCAGCAGAGGTTTCCATAGCGACAGTGTGGGGTTTTTTGTACGGAGCAGACATGTGCAAAGAACTCTGGCTGTTTCTGCAGCGATGTTCTAAACGTGGTGAAGCAGAACGTCGACTATCGCACTGATCCAGCACCTCAGTTCATCACCTACAACACGGCAGCTGCGATTTCACTCTGATCAAACACAGATATTATAGATCTGAGTGATTTAACACGCTTACGTCACACACGCTACACTACGACACAGCCACCAGGCGGCGCTACACTACGACACAGCCAGCAGGAGGCGCTACACTACGACACGGCCACCAGGCGGCGCTACACTACGACACAGCCAGCAGGAGGCGCTACACTACGACACGGCCACCAGGCGGCGCTACACTACGACACGGCCACCAGGCGGCGCGACACTACGACACTGCCACCAGGCGGCGCGACACTACGACATAGCCACCAGGAGGCGCTACACTACGACATAGCCACCAGGAGGCGCTACACTACGACACAGCCAGCAGGAGGCGCTACACTACGACACTGCCACCAGGCGGCGCGACACTACGACACTGCCACCAGGCGGCGCGACACTACGACATAGCCACCAGGAGGCGCTACACTACGACACAGCCAGCAGGAGGCGCTACACTACGACACAGCCACCAGGCGGCGCTACACTACGACATAGCCACCAGGAGGCGCTACACTACGACACAGCCAGCAGGAGGCGCTACACTACAACACATCCACCAGGCGGCGCTACACTACGACACAGCCAGCAGGAGGCGCTACACTACGACACGGCCACCAGGCGGCGCTACACTACAACACATCCACCAGGCGGCGCTACACTACGACACAGCCAGCAGGAGGCGCTACACTACGACACGGCCACCAGGCGGCGCTACACTACGACACGGCCACCAGGCGGCGCTACACTACGACACGGCCACCAGGCGGCGCTACACTACGACACGGCCACCAGGCGGCGCTACACTACGACACGGCCACCAGGCGGCGCTACACTACGACACAGCCACCAGGCGGCGCGACACTACGACATAGCCACCAGGAGGCGCTACACTACGACACAGCCAGCAGGAGGCGCTACACTACGACACAGCCACCAGGCGGCGCTACACTACGACACAGCCAGCAGGCGGCGCTACACTACGACACAGCCACCAGGAGGCGCTACACTATGACACAGCCACCAGGCAGCGCGACACTACGACATAGCCACCAGGAGGCGCTACACTACGACACAGCCAGCAGGAGGCGCTACACTAAGACACAGCCACCAGGAGGCGCTACACTACGACACAGCCACCAGGAGGCGCTACACTACGACACAGCCACCAGGAGGCGCTACACTACGACACAGGAGGCGCTCTGCAGCCCTCATTTAAGTACCTTTTGACACCGGTTTATTTTTTCTGGTGTCTGGTGTTCGTGTTTTTCCTTTTCTAGTTTCCTCCACAGTCCTAATTCCTGCAGTCAGGCCGAGTGGACATGCTGAACTGACCCGAGACGTGAGTGTGTGTATTATTTATGTACAGTGCAGGTACTGAAGAATGTAAACATGCTGCACTGTGATAATTTACGATCATTTATTTAGTAATTACATTTATAAAGCTGAGAAGACAGTGACTGTCCATGCAGTGGATGGTTCTTTAGAGAACTGAGCATGGTTCTTCGACGCCATCTCATCAGAGAACCCAAGTTTCAATTGTGTGTGGTGGGTGGGTGTATATGTATAGAGGCATATGTATAGATATGTAAACATGTGTATGTATGTAGCAGCAAATAGTAGAATTATGTCTGGGTGTATATATGTATATGTATATGTGAATATGTATATGTATGTATATCTGTATAATTGTTTTTTTCCCCTCCCCTTTTTTTTTTATTTTTTTTTTTTTAACTTACTTATTTATCTATTTATTTTTATTTAGTTGTCTGTTTATTTACTTATTTTATTTGTATTTTCTCTCTTTTTTATTATTATTATTATTTTTTTTTTTCTATTTATTTATTTACTTACTTAATTATCATTATTATGATTTATTATTATTATTATTATTATTATTTTTTTTTTTTCTCTCTCCTCCCTTCTTCTCTTTCTTTCCTGTCCTCTTTTTTATTGCCTGTCAGGCCTGGCCAAACAAATAAAATAAAAACTTTAACAAGAATAGGCTTTAGTAACCTATAGAGCTTTTTCTTGTGAAAACAAATATGTTTGGTACATCAGTACATTCGGATTACCATTCCGATTGCAAAAATGGCCAGATATGACAGGTTAAAAAAAAAAAAAAAAAAAAAAAAAAAAAAAAAAAAAAAAAAAAAAAAAAAAAAAAAGAGAACCCAAGTTTCCCTGTGTTGGTCTTCCTCAGTCTGGAGTTTTGGGCAAGTGTGCCGGTTAGCTTGTGCCTGGCGTGCCCAGCGAGAGGCCAGCGGCGGGAAGTCTCTGGAGGTGAGAGTGTATTAACGGGACGCCGGTCCCGACGGGCCCCTGAACTAAATTAACAAACCAGTTCATTAATCTCTGAGCGCTGCTCTCTGTTCAGACGTTCCTAACAGGCAGAGCTGTGGAACTGTAATTGTTCCGGTGAAAAAAGAGACAAGAACACGTTCAGGTCACACTGGCTCTCAGTCTGAACCTCACAGTGAGGAGAAGGATTCATCACGCTCAGCGTGGAACCTTAGAGAACCCAACTGAGCTGAGATACAGGTACAGGACATCACACTTCGTCAATATTATACAGACTGTATACTCCCATACATACAGACCGTATACTCTCATATATACAGACTGTATTCTCTCATATATACAGACTGTATACTGTCATATATACAGGCCGTATACTCTCAAACATACAGACCGTATACTCTCATATATACAGACTGTATTCTCTCATACACACCGACTGTATACTCCCATACATACAGACCATATACTCTCATATATACAGACTGTATTCTCTCATATATACAGACTGTATACTGTCATATATACAGACCGTATAATCTCAAACATACAGACCGTATACTCTCATACATACAGACTGTATACTCCCATACATACAGACCGTATACTCTCATATATACAGACTGTATTCTCTCATATATACAGACTGTATACTGTCATATATACAGGCCGTATACTCTCAAACATACAGACCGTATACTCTCATACACACAGACTGTATACTCTCATACACACCGACTGTATACTCCCATACATACAGACCATATACTCTCATATATACAGACTGTATTCTCTCATATATACAGACTGTATACTGTCATATATATAGACCATATACTCTCAAACATACAGACCGTATACTCTCATACACACAGACTGTATACTCGCATACATGCAGACTGTATACTCTCATATATACAGACTGTATTCTCTCCTATATACAGACTGTATTCTCCCATACATACAGACTGTATACTCTCATACATACAGACTGTATGCTCTCATATATACAGACTGTATACTCTCATACATGCAGACTGTATACTCTAATACATACAGTCTGTATACGCTCATACATACAGACCATGTACTCTCAAACATACAGACCATGTACTCTCATATATACAGACTGTATTCTCTCATACATACAGACTGTATACTCTAATACATACAGTCTGTATACGCTCATACATACAGACTGTATCCTCTCATATATACAGACGGTATATGCTGTGAATCGTGAAGCTTGATGAAAGCAGTAAATTAAGCTGCTGAAGCTGATGTAGTGGTCAATTTGCCCTGTCCAGTGTAGGTGGTGAAACAGAGCAGCTCTCATCTCTGAACCCCATTAGTGGACGCTAGCGCAGCTTCTGCTAAGCTCCCCTGTGATCAGGAAGGTGAGTGACGATGAGAAACGAGCGCTGATCAATGCCGGCCTTATCAACAAATCCCGTGGCTAAATGCTACGCTACCCGGTCAGTCCGAGGCCATGCACACACGTCCAGCATAAATATTCCAAACACCAAAGGACGGGCCGCCCTGATCGAGCGCGGGGGTCGATGGCCCTTTGTGGAGCAGAGATACGCTGATTGAAAATCCATAGCCAGGAAAATGAAATGTGAAATGTCAACACGTCAAAGAGAACAAAGACGACTGACCGATGCCGAAGACACTCCGAAAGAGGCACGGTTAGCAGAGCAGGAGCAACGGATAGAGCGGCCTGCCGGGCAGGAGTCTGCAGACGAGCGCTCTGGTTCTCCAGACAGACAGACGGACAGACAGATATCCTCTCCAACAGCAGGACATTACAGCACTCTCCCAGTGGTCAGGCCATCCAGCTAATCCTCCTTCAGGAAACATCAGATATTCCAGAGACCT
This sequence comes from Pygocentrus nattereri, assembly GCF_015220715.1. NCBI lineage: Eukaryota > Metazoa > Chordata > Actinopteri > Characiformes > Serrasalmidae > Pygocentrus > Pygocentrus nattereri. Next base: position 498,657 of record NC_051222.1, on the reverse strand, counting down.
GAGCTGGACCCTCAGATGGTCACTCCTGATTGGTACTAGTTCCTAATAATGTACTATGACTTTTAAGGGCACAGCACTAATGATGATCCACTGCTGGGCTGATTCAGATTCAAACACTGTTTTTCCTTCAAACACAGAAGAGTGGCCAGGGGCTTTTTTCCTGGACAGGACAGCCTGGGTGTAGTTTTCTAGAGCAGCAGTTGGTGCTACTACACCTTCGAATTTCCTTAGATGGGTTTGTTGGGCCTCTTCTTGGCTTCTCTTATCATTTTATCATCCGTTACCATCATTGTATCCATTATTATAACTGATATTATTGTTGCTAATGATGCTGTTTTAAGTCTCTTCTAAATGAAAACATTTTTCACTGTAAATTCTATCGTCAGTATAACGGTTTGAGCGAAAAGTCGAATCTTTGAAATTTTAATATGAATTTCTTAGTATTTGGTGGAGTGTCCCTTAATTATGCATGAAGGGTTTGTGTAAAAGAGTCTGACGAGCAGATCAGACACACCTGAGAGTCTGAAGTCGAGCTTCAGTGGAGGAGATCAGACTAGAAACAGCTCATCACGATCAGCTCCACACCGTCACACTGCAAACAGAGCCGAACCTTCAATAATTAATAATCATAACTCTCCTCTGAACTTTACACGACCCCAGCACCTCGCGTCTCCTTCCACATGTCACATCAACACAAAGCCAGACGCAGTGTTCAGACTTTTAGACCCCACTTGTTGACTTATGACTGTCTGTATACTTATTATTATTACTATTATTACTATTATTATTATTATTACTATTCAACAACCTTCTCATTTATTACACTGCACACTTAAAACGGGTTCTTCAAGGGTTCTTCATTAAAGACAGTGGCACTAGAAACTGAAAACATGTATACAGCACATTCTCCATCACCATGACGACCCATTCGATCAGGCTCATCTCTGAGAGCTCATGGTTCTATTTACAAGCCTTCCCTTCAGCGAAGAACGCTTGAAGAACCGTGTGTTTTTAGACGAGTAGATAACCCTCTAATCTGCCGTTGGTATATGGTAGGAGGTCACATGCTGACGGTGACAGCAGCCCGGCTGTGTGTTTAGAAGACCCTCTTAACGACGGCGTCTCTAAAAAGGTGACCTGTTAACGAAGGTCCTCGTTAAAGGAACGTTAACAGAGTTCTTTCTGCACTGCTTTAAAACACTGGAGCTCAGCAGCCCGTCTGAGCGGCTCTCTCCGACGAGGCGAGGCTGGGAGACACTCCTACTGGACATTCTTTTTAAACGTGGTCATTCGGGTCAGTAACCTTTAAAGAGTCTGCATTAATTACCGTGAATGGACTTACAGTGTAGAGTCAGTACAGACGAGTCTCGATTTAAGCTCAGAGTCAGTACAGACGAGTCTCGATTTAAGCTCAGAGTCAGTACAGACGAGTCTCGGTTTAAGCTCAGAGTCAGTAAAGACGAGCCTCGATTTAAGCTCAGAGTCAGTAAAGACGAGTCTCGATTTAAGCTTAGAGTCAGTACAGACGAGTCTCGGTTTAAGCTCAGAGTCAGTAAAGACGAGTCTCGGTTTAAGCTCAGAGTCAGTAAAGACGAGTCTCGATTTAAGCTCAGAGTCAGTAAAGACGAGCCTCGATTTAAGCTCAGAGTCTGTACAGACGAGTCTCGGTTTAAGCTCAGAGTCAGTACAGACGAGTCTCGGTTTAAGCTCAGAGTCAGTAAAGACGAGTCTCGATTTAAGCTCAGAGTCAGTAAAGACGAGTCTCGATTTAAGCTCAGAGTCAGTAAAGACGACTCTCGATTTAAGCTCAGAGTCAGTAAAGACGAGTCTCGATTTAAGCTCAGAGTCAGTAAAGACGAGCCTCGATTTAAGCTCAGAGTCTGTACAGACGAGTCTCGGTTTAAGCTCAGAGTCAGTAAAGACGAGTCTCGATTTAAGCTCTGAGTCAGTAAAGACGAGTCTCGATTTAAGCTCAGAGTCAGTAAAGACGAGCCTCGATTTAAGCTCAGAGTCAGTAAAGACGAGTCTCGATTTAAGCTCAGAGTCAGTAAAGACGAGTCTCGATTTAAGCTCAGAGTCAGTAAAGACGAGTCTCGATTTAAGCTCAGAGTCAGTAAAGACGAGCCTCGATTTAAGCTCAGAGTCAGTAAAGACGAGCCTCGATTTAAGCTCAGAGTCAGTACAGACGAGTCTCGGTTTAAGCTCAGAGTCAGTAAAGACGAGTCTCGGTTTAAGATCAGAGTCAGTAAAGACGAGCCTCGGTTTAAGATCAGAGTCAGTAAAGACGAGCCTCGGTTTAAGCTCAGAGTCAGTAAAGACGAGCCTCGATTTAAGCTCAGAGTCAGTAAAGACGAGCCTCGATTTAAGCTCAGAGTCAGTAAAGACGAGCCTCGATTTAAGCTCAGAGTCAGTAAAGACGAGTCTCGATTTAAGCTCAGAGTCAGTAAAGACGAGTCTCGATTTAAGCTCAGAGTCAGTAAAGAAGAGTCTCGATTTAAGCTCAGAGTCAGTAAAGACGACTCTCGATTTAAGCTCAGAGTCAGTAAAGACGAGCCTCGATTTAAGCTCAGAGTCAGTAAAGACGAGTCTCGGTTTAAGCTCAGAGTCAGTAAAGACGAGTCTCGGTTTAAGCTCAGAGTCAGTAAAGACGAGTCTCGGTTTAAGCTCAGAGTCAGTAAAGACGAGTCTCGGTTTAAGCTCAGAGTCAGTAAAGACGAGTCTCGGTTTAAGCTCAGAGTCAGTACAGACGAGTCTCGGTTTAAGCTCAGAGTCAGTAAAGACGAGCCTCGATTTAAGCTCAGAGTCAGTAAAGACGAGTCTCGGTTTAAGCTCAGAGTCAGTAAAGACGAGTCTCGATTTAAGCTCAGAGTCAGTAAAGACGAGTCTCGGTTTAAGCTCAGAGTCAGTAAAGACGAGTCTCGGTTTAAGCTCAGAGTCAGTAAAGACGAGTCTCGGTTTAAGCTCAGAGTCAGTAAAGACGAGTCTCGATTTAAGCTCAGAGTCAGTAAAGACGAGTCTCGGTTTAAGCTCAGAGTCAGTAAAGACGAGTCTCGGTTTAAGCTCAGAGTCAGTAAAGACGAGTCTCGGTTTAAGCTCAGAGTCAGTAAAGACGAGTCTCGGTTTAAGCTCAGAGTCAGTAAAGACGAGTCTCGGTTTAAGCTCAGAGTCAGTAAAGACGAGTCTCGGTTTAAGCTCAGAGTCAGTAAAGACGAGTCTCGGTTTAAGCTCAGAGTCAGTACAGACAAGTCTTGAATCCCAGCGTATGGAGGTGAACTTGGATGTTTACCTTTATTCCAGAATAAATAAGTGTGAAGGCAGTAACAGCCGTCTGACACAAGCAGGCAGCTGTATCCCAGATTTCCAGCCGGAAATGAATCCATTCACATGGGCAGCAAGGGTCTGAGTCCCGTCTGCGGTCAGGCGCCTTTTCACACTTCCTCCACTTTGGGTCTCGAGTCTGTCCGAGTCAGGAGGCATTTTTGTTGCGTGAAATTTCTGGAAATGCCTTCATTTTGACAAGACCTGCTCAGACCTGGAGATCCTAATATGGACATGGTGGTAATAATGTAACCACACAGCTCAACTTCAGACGTCCATCATTACAACAATGAAAACTCTCATCTGACATGGGGCAGTGATCTTCAACCAGGCCTACCGAGGGTTCTCAAGGGTTCTCCAAGGTTCTCAGCACCCCCGAAGGTTCCCCAGGGTTCTCAGGGCCCCCAGATGGTCCACATTTTTGCAACAGCTTAGCTCCTGATGTACAGGGATAGAGTATGGACGATCTGGGGGCTCTGAGGACCACTTTGAGTGCCACTGATCGAATGGACGGATAATCAGTTTTGGAGAGCAAACCTAAAACGAAGCTCTGATTCGTGGAGCGTCCTGGGAAATACGCCCGGTCACCGTGGAAACACCCTTCTGATATCATTAACAGGCTAAATATGGACCTGCTGCCCCCCGTGTGTGTAAATTTAATGAATTTAGCATCTCCGCCCGGCTGGGAAAACTGGAAATAAAGAGCTATTGACTTTCTCCGTATCAATTCGGCCGCCCTCTGTGCGGGTTTGAGCGGCGCAGACCGAGCTGCCACTCAAGCTCCCTGCCTCAGAGCTCCTGAGTTCTATAAAGCAGAGCTTAGCGCGAGTGTTCCTGCTCCTGTTCTGTAACAGCAGAGCTTAGCGGAGCTTTTCCTGCAACTCCGTACATCATCATAAAGTGCAGTAAATACAAAACAGCTCCAGCGCCCACACACACCCATCCCGCCAGCGTCTTCTCGCTTCCTTCCTGCTCCCAAATCTCCTTAAAGCTGCGAATAAAACCTGCGAATCTCCGTGTGACGCGGGAAAGCTGCACTGCCGGATCCACAACAATAACACACCGTATTGCCAGCAGATTGTAATAAGGAGGCCTGGAGGAAAGGCTGGGCGATACGGCAGGAGCGCAACATCACGATACCCGGACACAACCGAGCGAGACACGATACGGATCACGATATTCCGCTTTCCTGAAGTTTGGAACGAGCTGGAAGAGATAAAACAGCCGTGCTGTGTTTGAACAGCTGGAAAAACTGAGGCCTTTTCATATTTAAGGTGAGCAAAAATAAACTTTATCGAAAGAAACAGGAATAAAAGCCACGCCTGGACTGAAGAGCGTCCAACGTGTGGACCACCGAGTGTTTGGTAGCGTTAATTAGTGCCAATCTTCCCAGATTAAAGGATTTCATTCGTTTACGTGACGCCGTAGATTCTCCAAATCTGAAACACCTGTTTATTACAAACTGGTAAAAATCAGCAAGAAGTGTGACTCTGCACACCTGGAAGAAGGTTCTTCAAGGGTTCTTTAGTAAAGACAGTGGTTCTATTTAGACTCAAAAAGGGTTCTGTTATCACAATGTCAAGCTTTCAACAATAGCAGAACCCTTTGTGGTGCAAAATAGAACCATATACAACACATTCTAGATCATTTCACCATGTAAAGAACCCTTTAAGCATGACAAGGTTTTAAGTGTTCAGGGTTCATTTTCTTTACTAAAGAACCTTTGAAGAAGGTTCTCTAGAATTGGTCTAAATCTGTTCTAGTGGTGATCCATGTTCCTCAGTGATCTAAAGGTGCTGATCGTTCCCATCATGGTACATCATGTAGCTCAGCTCTACCTGCAGGCCTGTGAATGCAGCAAACAGCAGGGAGGAGAACAGAGGAACTCACCGATGAAGAGGTTCCACTCCGGGTCCAGGTCGGCCTGGTTGGCGAGGCAGCCCTTCATCACGTTCTGGCAGTAATTCCCACAAGGCCGCAGTCCCGGGAGTCCGCCGCAGTACGGGCAGTACAGCATCTTCGTCAGAGCTTTGCTGCAGCCTGGAGAAATGTTGACCTGGAACAGAGATCAAACATCGAAAGATCAATCAGCACATATGCGTCTCACTCCGGCGCAGGATCTGGGGGTCAGAGAACCTCTGTTCTCTTTACGCCCAACAGTCTCAACAAAACCTCCACAATCATCTGAGAAAATTCCACCGAATGTCATTTAAATAGACATAAAACCAGAACAAACACCAGAAAACCCCCTGAACCGTCTTCACTTTCCTCAGAAGGTGTGGAATAACAAGCTGCTAAATCTCCCTAGGAGTTATTTTTATACCCCAGAAAGGCCGAGGAGCATCTCCACACACACGCAGAACATGGTTCTACAAGGTTTTATCTCTATTTAGAACCATGACTTCGAGTCAGCTTGATAGAGAATGTGATGTATATAGTTCAGGATTCTGCTGTTCTGTACAATGACAAGCTTGTAACAGTAGAAGAACCCCTTTTGGTACTTTATAGAACCATAAAACACTTTTTCCATCAATGTGAAGAACCATTTCACCATGTAAAGGACCGTTTAAACAATATAGAAATCATGGTTCTTAATAGAGCTTGTCTCTTTACTGAAGAACCATTAAAGAACCAGATTTAGGCGAGCACAGTTTTAGCCTAATAACTGATCACCGACACTTGGTACGATGGTCAACCAACATGACGATACCAGCACTAGATCAGCACTAGATCAGGACTAGACCAGGACTAGACCAGCCCTATACCAGCACTAGATCAGCACTAGATCAGCACAAGACTGGCACTAGATCGGCACTAGATCGGCACTAGATCAGCACTAGACCGGTACTAGTCTAGACCAGCACTAGATCAGCACTAGACCAGGACTAGACCAGGACTAGACCAGTACTAGACCAGTACTAGACCAGCCCTATATCAGCACTAGATCGGCACTAGACCGGCACTAGATCAGCACTAGACCAGCACTAGACCAGCCCTAGACCAGCGTAAAGGACTCTGCTGGTTTGGTTGGCTCGGTCACGCCTGCGAAAGCTCCGTTGATCATCTAATCGCCTGTTTTTGTTCCCTGTGTCCTAAATTAGCCATGTGGCTTCCTGGCAGTCGGAATTAGCAGCTGAAACAGCTGGAGCTCAACTACACAAACAGGGCTCAGTGCTGCCCTCTAATGGTGTCGCAGCAGCAGACTGCCCTGCTTCCGTGAGACGGACACGTGGTCCATCAAACCGCTGCAGTTTTCCTTTGTTTACAGGCATTTGCCTCGTTTACTAATTGTGGCGATGATGTAATGCTGACAGGCCTCGTTAGCTGCTGCTAACACTAACCGCTAATGCAGGTTTAGCTGTTAGCTTGCTGGAGCTAAGTGCTCCTGGTTAGCATACGGTTCCTCTCTGACTTGGCGGTTCTCAGTGGACCATGACGGGTTCCTGCCCACTGCGACGAGGACACACATCCTGCATTATCAGTGGCTTTTATAGAGAAGCACTTCTTCACTCTGCGCCTTTCATCTCCGTGTTATTTCAGTGGGACACTGAGGGGCTTCGTTTCAACACTGCCCCCCTCAGATTAGCCTCCCGCAGCTCGTGGCTGTGATATCTCTGTCTCTCCAGAGAGCCGTGACTAAGAGCGAGTCAGCAGCTGACAGCTGCCTCGTATCTGCTCCCTCCACCTTCAGCTGTGTCTAACAGCCGCACGCCGCCCTCCGCCTTCGCGCTTCACTTCACCCCCACCAGCACAGGGGCCAACACTGGAGCTCACCCGCAGGAGGAGACCGCAAGACCTGCTGAGGAGTCAAGGAGACCCATCCAGGGTCCTTACACTGCCTGCTGGGCCGAGGAAGCACTGCTGCCTGTAATGGCGTCACCCTGTTAGTAGCTTTAGCAGGCTAATTATTTACTGTCTACATTTATAAACAGGTTTATTATTAACTATCCATATTTATAAACAGGTTTATTACTGACTATCCATATTTATAAAGAGGCTTATTACTGACTATCCATATTTATAAACAGGCTTATTACTGACTATCCATATTTATAAACAGGCTTATTACTGACTATCCACATTTATAAACAGGTTTATTACTGACTATCCATATTTATAAACAGGCTCATCATTAACTATCCATATTTATAAACAGGCTTATTACTGACTATCCATATTTATAAACAGGCTCATCATTAACTAGCCATATTTATAAACAGGCTTATTACCGACTATCCATATTTATAAACAGGCTTATTACTGACTATCCATATTTATAAACAGGCTTATTACTGACTATCCATATTTATAAACAGGCTTATTACTGACTATCCATTTTTATAAACAGGTTTATTATTAACAATCCATACTTATAAACAGGTTTATTACTGACTATCCATATTTATAAACAGGTTTATTATTAACTATCCATATTTATAAACAGGTTTATTACTGACTATCCATATTTATAAACAAGCTTATTATTAACTATCCACATTTATAAACAGGCTTATTACTGACTATCCATATTTATAAACAGGCTTATTACTGACTATCTATATTTATAAACAGGCTCATGATTAACTATCCATATTTATAAACAGGCTTAATACCGACTATCCATATTTATAAACAGGCTTATTACTGACTATCCATATTTATAAACAGGCTTATTACTGACTATCCATATTTATAAACAGGTTTATTACTGACTATCCATATTTATAAACAGGCTTATTATTAACTATCCACATTTATAAACAGGCTTATTACTGACTATCCATATTTATAAACAGGCTTATTACTGACTATCCATATTTATAAACAGGCTTATTACTGACTATCTATATTTATAAACAGGCTAATAATTAACTATCCATATTTATAAACAGGCTTAATACCGACTATCCATATTTATAAACAGGCTTATTACTGACTATCCATATTTATAAACAGGCTTATTACAGACTATCCATATTTATAAACAGGTTTATTATTAACTATCCATGTTTATAAACAGGTTTATTACTGACTATCCATATTTATAAACAGGCTCATTATTAACTATCCATATTTATAAACATGCTTATTACTGACTATCCATATTTATAAACAGGTTTATTACTGACTATCCATATTTATAAACAGGCTCATTATTAACTATCCACATTTATAAACGGGCTTATTACTGACCATCCATATTTATAAACAGGCTTATTACTGACTATCCATATTTATAAACAGGCTTATTATTAACTATCCACATTTATAAACGGGCTTATTATTAACTATCCACATTTATAAACAGGCTTATTATTAACTATCTACATTTTATAAACTGGCTTATTATTAAATATCTACATTTATAAACGGGCTAATTATTAACTGTATGTAGACTGTATAAAAGGCTAACTTTTGACTGTACATTGTGTAACAAACTAACGATTGACTATGTAGACTGTATAAGAGGCTAACTGTTAACTGTATGTATACTGTAACAAGCTAACAGTTGACTATGTAGAGTATATAATAGGCTAAAGGTTGACTGGATGTAGACTGTCTGACATGCTAAAGGTTGACTGTATGTAGCATGTATAACAGGCTATTGGCTGACTGTATGTAGACTGTACGGTTGACTGTGTGTAGACTGTATAACAGGCTAACGTTTGACTGTATGTAGACTGTGTAACAGGTTAACGGTTGACTGTATGTAGACTGTATAACAGGCTAACAGTTGACTGTATGTAGACTGTATAACAGGCTAACGGTTGACTGTGTGTAGACTATACGGTTGACTGTATGTAGACTGTATAACAGGCTAACGGCTGACTGTATGTAGACTGTATAGCAGGCTAATGTTTGACTGTATGTAGACTGTACGGTTGACTGTGTGTAGACTGTATAACAGGCTAACGTTTGACTGTATGTAGACTGTGTAACAGGTTAACGGTTGACTGTATGTAGACTGTATAACAGGCTAACAGTTGACTGTATGTAGACTGTATAACAGGCTAACGGTTGACTGTGTGTAGACTATACGGTTGACTGTATGTAGACTGTATAACAGGCTAACGGCTGACTGTATGTAGACTGTATAGCAGGCTAATGTTTGACTGTATGTAGACTGTACGGTTGACTGTATGTAGACTGTGTACCAGGCTAATCTGAGTGTTAAACTCTCAGATCAGAGCACTGCGGCGCTCCGACTGCGGCGCTGAGCTACAGCGCAGGCACTCCGGGGCAGGAGAGCCGCTGAGGGCTGATGGTGGAGAGCAAGCCCGAGGCTGAGGTTCTGCAGGAACGCAGCGCTGAGTGCTCCGGCTCTCCTCCTCGTCAGCGTGTCAGGGAGACGAGCCGCAGCCGCGGCGCCTGGTTAGCGTGTCTGTGATTCCGCTGTCAGGCCTTCGCTCACCGCACTACACGCGTTCACACGCACCGCGTAACTGATAGAACAAGCAGCTGCTTCACACCTCCTCACTCAGACTGGCTCTCTCCCTCTCTCTCTCCCTCGCTCTCTCCTTCTCACTCCCTCACTCTCTCTCTGTCTCTCTCCCTCTCTCTCTCCCTCCCTCTCTCCTTCCCACTCCCTCACTCTCTCCCTCTCCCTCCGTCTCTCTCTCTCCCTCGCTCTCTCCTTCTCACTCCCTCTCTCTCTTTCTCTCCCTCACTCTCTCTTTCTCTCCCTCACTCTCTCCCTCGCTCTCTCCTTCTCACTCCCTCTCTCTCTCTTTCTCTCCCTCACTCTCTCTCTCTGTCTCTCTCCCTCTCCCTCACTCTCTCTCTCTCTCTCTCTCTCCCTCACTCTCTCTCTCTCTCTCTCTCTATCTATCTACCGCTCTCCCTCTCTCCCTCCCTCTCTCCCTCCCTCTCTCCCTCCCTCCCTCCCTCCCTCTCTCCCTCCCTCCCTCCCTCTCTCCCTCCGTCTCTCTCTCTCCCTCGCTCTCTCCTTCTCACTCCCTCTCTCTCTTTCTCTCCCTCACTCTCTCTTTCTCTCCCTCACTCTCTCCCTCGCTCTCTCCTTCTCACTCCCTCTCTCTCTCTTTCTCTCCCTCACTCTCTCTCTCTGTCTCTCTCCCTCTCCCTCACTCTCTCTCTCTCTCTCTCTCTCCCTCACTCTCTCTCTCTCTCTCTCTCTATCTATCTACCGCTCTCCCTCTCTCCCTCCCTCTCTCCCTCCCTCCCTCCCTCTCTCCCTCCCTCTCTCCCTCCCTCCCTCCCTCTCTCCCTCCCTCTCTCCCTCCCTCTCGCTCTCTCTCTCTGTATCTCTCTCTCTCTGTCTCTCTCTCTCTCTTTCTCTCTACCCCCCCCCCTCTCTCTCTGCTACAGGTTGATCTACAGCAGAAGTTCACAGGTAACATCTTTAGAAGAAGCAGATCAAACAAAACTGACACGTTCCATTTCACACTCCTCCTCCTCCTCCTCCTCCTCCTCCTCCTCCTCAGCCTGTTTCCCTTTCTTCCCTCTCTCTCCTCTCCCTTCCTGCCACAGCTGAGACGTTCCTCCTTCCCTCCAGAGAGAACAGAGGAATCATGAGCTTATTTTCATGCTTTATTGCGTTTCCGCGAAAACTTGACGTGACACAAATTCAGCGTAATGGCCTCCTAAAGGGCCGAGCCAGCGCTCCGCTTGGAAAACTGCTGACAGCCCCCGCAGACCCGGAACACCACCGGACCTCCAAGCAGGCGCGTAAACGCTGTCTCTGTACGGCCTGATCGACTTCCACCTCTCACTGACAACACAGAGAACCTTCTGTAGCACAACGAGCAGAACACTAGAACCCTGTAGCTGAACGGTGGAGCTAAACCGCTGTAGCTGAACGGTGGAGCTAAACCGCTGTAGCTGAACGGTGGAGCTAAACCGCTGTAGCTGAACGGTGGAGCTAAACCGCTGTAGCTGAATGGGTGGAGCTAAACCGCTGTAGCTGAATGGGTGGAGCTAAACCGCTGTAGCTGAATGGGTGGAGCTAAACCGCTGTAGCTGAATGGGTGGAGCTAAACCGCTGTAGCTGAATAGGTGGAGCTAAACCGCTGTAGCTGAACGGTGGAGCTAAACCGCTGTAGCTGAATGGGTGGAGCTAAACCGCTGTAGCTGAACAGTGGAGTTAAACTGCTGGAGCTGAATGGGTGGAGCTAAACCGCTGTAGCTGAATGGGTGGAGCTAAACCGCTGTAGCTGAATGGGTGGAGCTAAACCGCTGTAGCTGAACAGTGGAGTTAAACTGCTGTAGCTGAATGGGTGGAGCTAAACCGCTGTAGCTGAATGGGTGGAGCTAAACTGCAATAGCTGAACGGTGGAGCTAAACCGCTGTAGCTGAATGGGTGGAGCTAAACCGCTGTAGCTGAACAGTGGAGTTAAACTGCTGTAGCTGAATGGGTGGAGCTAAACCGCTATAGCTGAATGGGTGGAGCTAAACCGCTGTAGCTGAATGGGTGGAGCTAAACCGCTATAGCTGAATGGGTGGAGCTAAACCGCTATAGCTGAATGGGTGGAGCTAAACCGCTGTAGCTGAACGGTGGAGTTAAACCGCTGTAGCTGAATGGGTGGAGCTAAACCGCTGTAGCTGAATGGGTGGAGCTAAACCGCTGTAGCTGAATGGTGGAGCTAAACCGCTGTAGCAGAACGGTGGAGCAAAACCGTTGTAGCTGAACGGTGGAGCTAAACCGCTGTAGCTGAATGGGTGGAGCTAAACCGCTATAGCTGAACGGTGGAGCTAAACCGGTGGAGCTGAATGGGTGGAGCTAAACCGCTGTAGCTGAACAGTGGAGTTAAACTGCTGTAGCTGAATGGGTGGAGCTAAACCGCTGTAGCTGAATGGGTGGAGCTAAACCGCTGTAGCTGAATGGGTGGAGCTAAACCACTATAGCTGAATGGGTGGAGCTAAACCGCTGTAGCTGAACGGTGGAGCTAAACCGCTGTAGCTGAACGGGTGGAGCTAAACTGCTGTAGCTGAATGGGTGGAGCTAAACCGCTATAGCTGAATGGGTGGAGCTAAACCGCTGTAGCTGAACGGTGGAGCTAAACCGCTGTAGCTGAATGGTGGAGCTAAACCGCTGTAGCTGAACGGTGGAGCTAAACCGCTGTAGCTGAATGGGTGGAGCTAAACCGCTGTAGCTGAACAGTGGAGTTAAACCGCTGTAGCTGAATGGGTGGAGCTAAACCGCTGTAGCTGAATGGGTGGAGCTAAACCGCTGTAGCTGAACGGTGGAGTTAAACCGCTGTAGCTGAATGGGTGGAGCTAAACCGCTGTAGCTGAACAGTGGAGTTAAACTGCTGTAGCTGAATGGGTGGAGCTAAACCGCTGTAGCTGAATGGGTGGAGCTAAACTGCAATAGCTGAACGGTGGAGCTAAACCGCTGTAGCTGAATGGGTGGAGCTAAACCGCTGTAGCTGAACAGTGGAGTTAAACTGCTGTAGCTGAATGGGTGGAGCTAAACCGCTGTAGCTGAATGGGTGGAGCTAAACTGCAATAGCTGAACGGTGGAGCTAAACCGCTGTAGCTGAATGGGTGGAGCTAAACCGCTGTAGCTGAACAGTGGAGTTAAACTGCTGTAGCTGAATGGGTGGAGCTAAACCGCTGTAGCTGAATGGGTGGAGCTAAACCACTATAGCTGAATGGGTGGAGCTAAACCGCTGTAGCTGAACGGTGGAGCTAAACCGCTGTAGCTGAACGGGTGGAGCTAAACCGCTGTAGCTGAACAGTGGAGTTAAACCGCTGTAGCTGAATGGGTGGAGCTAAACCGCTGTAGCTGAATGGGTGGAGCTAAACCGCTATAGCTGAATGGGTGGAGCTAAACCGCTATAGCTGAATGGGTGGAGCTAAACCGCTGTAGCTGAACGGTGGAGTTAAACCGCTGTAGCTGAACGGTGGAGTTAAACCGCTGTAGCTGAATGGGTGGAGCTAAACCGCTGTAGCTGAATGGGTGGAGCTAAACCGCTGTAGCTGAATGGTGGAGCTAAACCGCTGTAGCTGAACGGTGGAGCTAAACCGCTGTAGCTGAATGGGTGGAGCTAAACCGCGGTAGCTGAACAGTGGAGTTAAACTGCTGTAGCTGAATGGGTGGAGCTAAACCGCTGTAGCTGAATGGGTGGAGCTAAACTGCAATAGCTGAACGGTGGAGCTAAACCGCTGTAGCTGAATGGGTGGAGCTAAACCGCTGTAGCTGAACAGTGGAGTTAAACTGCTGTAGCTGAATGGGTGGAGCTAAACCGCTGTAGCTGAATGGGTGGAGCTAAACCACTATAGCTGAACGGGTGGAGCTAAACCGCTGTAGCTGAACGGTGGAGCTAAACCGCTGTAGCTGAACGGGTGGAGCTAAACTGCTGTAGCTGAATGGGTGGAGCTAAACCGCTGTAGCTGAACGGTGGAGCTAAACCGCTGTAGCTGAATGGGTGGAGCTAAACCGCTGTAGCTGAACGGGTGGAGCTAAACCGCTATAGCTGAATGGGTGGAGCTAAACCGCTGTAGCTGAACGGTGGAGCTAAACCGCTGTAGCTGAATGGGTGGAGCTAAACCGCTGTAGCTGAACGGGTGGAGCTAAACCGCTGTAGCTGAATGGGTGGAGCTAAACCGCTGTAGCTGAATGGGTGGAGCTAAACCGCTGTAGCTGAATGGGTGGAGCTAAACCGCTATAGCTGAACGGTGGAGCTAAACCGCTGTAGCTGAATGGGTGGAGCTAAACCGCTGTAGCTGAACAGTGGAGTTAAACTGCTGTAGCTGAATGGGTGGAGCTAAACCGCTGTAGCTGAATGGGTGGAGCTAAACCACTATAGCTGAATGGGTGGAGCTAAACCGCTGTAGCTGAACGGTGGAGCTAAACCGCTGTAGCTGAACGGGTGGAGCTAAACTGCTGTAGCTGAATGGGTGGAGCTAAACCGCTATAGCTGAATGGGTGGAGCTAAACCGCTGTAGCTGAACGGTGGAGCTAAACCGCTGTAGCTGAATGGGTGGAGCTAAACCGCTGTAGGTGAATGGGTGGAGCTAAACCACTGTAGCTGAACAGTGGAGTTAAACTGCTGTAGCTGAATGGGTGGAGCTAAACCGCTGTAGCTGAATGGGTGGAGCTAAACCTCTATAGCTGAATGGGTGGAGCTAAACCGCTGTAGCTGAACAGTGGAGCTAAACCGCTGTAGCTGACCGGGTGGAGCTAAACCGCTGTAGCTGAATGGGTGGAGCTAAACCGCTGTAGCTGAATGGGTGGAGCTAAACCGCTGTAGGTGAATGGTGGAGCTAAACTGCTGTAGCTGAATGGGTGGAGCTAAACCACTGTAGCTAAATGGGTGGAGCTAAACCGCTGTAGCTGAATGGGTGGAGCTAAACCGCTGTAGCTGAACGGGTGGGGCTAAACCGCTGTAGCTGAACGGTGGAGGTGTGCCTGCAGATTTGTGTGAGGAGCTGAAGGTGAGTCTGCTGGACGGGGTGGACGCTGCAGGCCTGCAGGGCGGCTTCATTACTGTAAACGTGGGCTGTTGCTCTCTGCTGTCCTCTCAGCTGAGATTCGTGACCTTTTTAAAGGTGATTCTTCACATCACCTCCTGACAGACCCGTGACTGAGCTGATCTTCTGGTTGGGGGTTGAATAAATCCGAGCGCGGCTCTGCAGAGGAAATATCACCAGCTTATTTATAAAGAACGATCCGTCCTGAACACTAAACTCAGTCTACGGTTTCAGGGCTCTTCAGGTTGAGGCACTTTAACGTATGTGCCGTGTCACAACAGGAAACCGTGAACGTCTCTATTGCAAATCAATTGAGAGAGGCTGGATTACGCGGACCCCGCAGGACCCCGGAGGACCACGGCTCACACGCGCCCGCAGGTGTCATTCAGCGCTGCGGCGAGGGTCTCGGAGGCACTCTGCCGCTTCCACGAATCCAGACAGAAAGCCTCTCTTTCTGAGAAAAAGCCTGGAGCTGCATCGGCTCAGCGATTGGGAACAAATCAGTCCGGACTGACGCTGACGTGGACGGACTCTCGCACCGACAGCACGCACTTCACGAGTGTTACAGCCACGTCCAGCCCAGTCTCTGAACTCTGACCTGCAGGGTTTACCTTCACCCTGACCTCAGCCCATCAGCCCATCAGCCCATCAGCCGAGGACAGGGAATCACAGCGGACGCTGGAGATCTATTTACAAATTAAACTCTCATCTTGAAGCTAGTTTTCCAGTTTTAATGACTGCCAGTGCCACATTAAAATCCTTTTAAATAAACCAGTGCAAAGATGTTCAGTGGTGCTGTTACAGAAACGGGTCCTTTGGAGTGACTTTGTGTGCGGATATCTTAAAAGAAGGAAGACTAACTCTGAGAACTCCACTATTGGTCAAATCTCGTTTCTTATATCTCATAAATCTGGTTACAAAACTGACCATCACAAAACACCTCTGTCAGTGGAGGAACTCCTCAAACACCAAGTGATTTTAACACTGGAATAAAACAAAGAGAATTTGTCATTTGTAATATTATACAAGATTGGATCTAAAGTATCAGTGCACTATATTTTACATAAGCTCAGATTTTAGTAAAGCTGAGTTATGGTCAGTGGTGGTAAAGTCAGAAGCATTATGGTCAGTGGTGGTACAGTCAGTTACAGTTAGTGGTGTTACAGTCAGTGTTTACAGTCAGCGGTGGTACAGTCAGCAGTGGTACAGTCAGTTACAGTCAGCGGTGTAACAGTCAGTGGTTAGTCAGCAGTGGTACAGTCAGTGGTTACAGTCAGCGGTGATACAGTCAGCGGTGGTACAGTCAGCGGTGGTACAGTCAGCGGTGGTACAGCCAGTGGTTACAGTCAGCGGTGGTACAGTCAGCGGTTACAGTCAGCGGTGGTACAGCCAGTGGTTACAGTCAGCGGTGGTACAGTCAGCAGTGGTACAGTCAGTTACAGTCAGCGGTGTTACAGTCAGTGGTTAGTCAGCAGTGGTACAGTCAGTGGTTACAGTCAGCGGTGGTACAGTCAGCGGTGGTACAGTCAACGGTTACAGTCAGTGGTGGTACAGTCAGTGGGTACAGTCAGCGGTGGTACAGTCAGTGGTTACAGTCAGCAGTGGTACAGTCAGCGGTGGTACAGTCAGCAGTGGTGCAGTCAGTGGTTACAGTCAGCAGTGGTACAGTCAGCAGTGGTGCAGTCAGCGGTGGTACTGTCAGCGGTGGTGCAGTCAGCGGTGGTACAGTCAGTGGTTACAGTCAGCGGTGGTACAGTCAGTGGTTACAGTCAGCAGTGGTACAGTCGGCGGTGGTACAGTCAGCGGTGGTACAGTCAGTGGTGGTGCAGTCAGCGGTGGTGCAGTCAGCGGTGGTGCAGTCAGCGGTGGTGCAGTCAGCGGTGTTACACTAATGCTAATGTACTTTACTCTGAGTTTTGGAGAGATCTGATTTAACCTGATGGCTCACAGTCATGTAGGTAAGTGACTCACATCTGTCATTACTGTGAATGAATCAACCTGCAAGCGCAGATCATAATTAATCATGTCACGTTAATCAATCACGAGCATCATGAACAGCAAACAAACTAACAGCAGAGCGACTTTTCATCACTGTGATCAGCTCTCAGCTTCATTATTAGAGGTGAAAAAGGCTCTGATGCTTTTGTGGTGCTTAACAGGCTAACTTTAGTTCGGCATTGTTGCCATGGTAACGCTGAACAACAGCGCACACAGTAAAAAAAAAAAAAACTCATGAATTCCGATTTGATCTGCTCGTCGATGTTGAATCAGATACGGATCTGATCTAGGAGCCCCTATGACACTGACTCAGATCTGATCTGTTCACATCTGGTTTACTCCACTTCAGCCTGGCAATGTGAACGCAGCGTTAGAGATTACTGAGCATCTCCACGGGAAAACCAAACGGGTCTTGGCTGATCAATGAAATTTTCAGGTGGATGTAATTTTGTGCCAAACTATTGATTTTCAGGCAGATCTGCTAATGTACCATTGGATGGGAGCTAATGGGATGCTGTCAGTTGGAGCTCATTGGTGTAAAGCTAACCAGCTGCAGTGACGTGATTCTTCCGTAGCAACATCAGCATCGGAGGCTCAATCAATCAATCAGCCTATCGATCAATCATTCCAGTGACACTGCAATCACAGTGCAGTGCTAACTGCAGCCCTCGCATGTTCCTCCTCATTAATCACGCGCGTTTACATATTTCCTTCCACATGACGCTCCTGACCGCTCCCCGCGGCCGGCGGTTTAAGTGATATTGATTGAGACCCCGGATCATTTGTAGGACATGATTTACTCCTCAGAGGCGTCGGGAGAAAAGCTGTGTGGACGCAGATGATTAATCATGTCACGCTATTGATCAGACTGAGGCTGCAGCACAATTAGGAAAACAAATGGAGCCCGTCAGTCAAGATCCACCAGCTCAGAGGGTCCGGCCGGCCAGCTGGGTGGAGATCTGCAGATTCCTCCACTCGTCTCGTGTGTGAAGTGGATGGGACGCTAAGGAGCCGAGCCCAAGGTGCTAAACTGTGTCCATGTGGAGTAAAAGTCGGCGGAGTGCTGACCTGCCGAGGGTTTGGGAGCGGATAGTTTGACTCTGCTGACCGATGAGCTCCTCGGTTTAGACCTTTCTCTTTCCAGAAAGACGCTGCAGATCCACGTCTTGTTCTCTGCTCTGAAAAAGCCGCTCAGGCCAGCGTGAACTCCAGTTCCAGCTGGTTTCGCTGGTCAATACCAGCATCTAAACCACAGCCTGTCTTTATTCGTTTATTTATTCAGTCGTCTGATCAGCTGGAACGGAGACAAAGAACCGGCATTTTAAAAACACTGTCAGAATCGGAGAACGCGCCGATTTTATTCAGCATTCAGCTCTAAATCCAGATAAACAGGCTGGATTTACTCTCTTTATAATCCCGGGAAATTCTCCATGTTGCAGCACAAAGGAGAGCAGGACGCTCATTTACACTAACATGTTGATCATATCACACGCAGGACGGAGATGATCGCCCTGAACCCAGAGCATCTTCACGCTGTAGACACTGTGGTGATGTGGTGATGATGTGGGCTGTCATGTCCTGCAGCCGTGCATGGACTAAATTCAATTCAATTCAATTCAAGTTTATTTATATAGCGCTTTTTACAACAAGGTTGTCACAAAGCAGCTTTACAGAAAAAACAGGTCCACGCCTCTTATGAGCATCACCACAGTGAAGCCAATTTTGTGGTGACTACAGTGGTAAGGAAAAACTCCCTTTAAGAGGAAGAAACCTTAGAAGGGACCAAGGCTCAGTCCGAGGAACCCAACCCCCGTGGGTCGACCCGCACAGAAGAAACAGAACAGAAACAAGAACAACAGTACAAAGAGAGTGCAAAAAGATGGCTGGAACGCTGGAACCACGAATGGGGCACCTCCAGACAGGCCAACGGTGTCTCCTGATGTCTCCTGCGGAGCGGACATTTCCGAGATGCTTTTCTCTGGACAGTGAAGAGGCCCTGGTTTAGCTGGTGACCAGCTGGGCTGGTTTGTCTAACAGGGCTCTGAGGGTCAGTGAATATTTCAAACGGTCTAATGAAGCTAAAGTTTTAATAACATTAACACGCAGAACCGAGTTCTAAAAAGAACAACATCCATAATGAAAGTTCTGAATATTTAAACATTTAGAATGTATTTCTAATAAAAGGACTGTCCAGAACGCGTGAAGACCTTTAAAGAGGAGCTGTTTATATTATTTCAGTCTACGCTGAACGACCGTATCGATCACATGGAGACGGATCGTCGTCTAGTAAAGTCTCTGCGTCAGTGCAACAGACGGAAATCACAGGCTAATAAAAACACTCGGCTCAACAAATCCATGCAGAAAGCGCCGAGAGGAGCCGTCAGCGGAGCGGACCTGGGAAAAGATTACAGGCCGTTAAAGACGGGATGAGTTAACGATAAAAGCCCTTTCCTCTCCAGACCCGGCGAGGACGTATAAACACACCGCGCTGAAAGCTGCTCTGTGGGATGACTGGGAGAAGAAGGCGGTCTGGACGCTGTCCAGCCTGTATTACAGCAGCAGAGTGAGGTCATTATATCAGCAGAGTGGAGTGGTGCTGCAGCGCTAAAGGACCCTCGATATTCCGGAGTGCTATTGTTTCAGAGGAGATAAGAGCCTTTCTGAGCGCGCTCGGCGACGGCCGACGAGCTCGTGCCCAGTTTTTAAACTCACGGCTCTGAATTCCTCCGAGGAACCAAACAATATCCGCGAACATCCACGCCAGAGAAACAGTCCAACGCCTAGCGTGACTCGCCATATTGCCTCGCACCTCCCTGGAGAGGCGCTAGCTCGTGGCTAATTCTCCAGGCGCTAGGCCGTTTCTCTTCTCCCTCTCTCTCTTTTCTCGGAGAGGAGAGGAGTCAGTGTGGGATTTGCAGGGAAAAGCAGAACGAGCCCTGAAGGGTGTTAAGTATTGCGCCGCAATGGAAGCTGCAAGATACGCGCAAATCTCCGCTAATGTGACACTTCTGGCACAATGAAAAGAACATCCGAGTCAAGCAGATGGACCTAATCCTCCGACATTATACGGCAGAGCGCTCAATCCAACTTGGCACATCCCTCCACTAGCAGCACTGACGCTCCACACGCTCTACACCTCCTCCATCCCGCTGAGACACGGCTGAGCCAGCGCGCCGCCTCGGGACAAAACGCCACGGTGACCAACTTTACCCCCCAGACCTGGCCAGCCAGCCCAGACAGGACTGCTGTGTGAAGGGTGGAGACTTCTTCATCCTCTGGTTTTCATCACGCCGTTCACACTCGACCCTCCACAGCTGCACTCGTTTAATAAGTACGGCTGAATATGAATGGGCACGGAGATTTGGGGCGAGGACCCTCTAATTAACCTGACTGACCCCTAGGGGGTCCTTAAATAAAATCATTATGAGGTGATGCTGTCCATTAGAGAAAAACAGGCGCTCTAATCCAGATTCACTGAAGCTGATAGTTTATCTGCCTCACCCACCATCAGCTTCTGTCTCTGGTGGTCTTAACTAACTAGAGCTGCCTCAGGGTGGTGCTGTAGCAGACTGGCCCACCCAGTTGGTCCTTCATAGTCTAGAAACTGCAACTCTGCCTGGATTCCTCTGAGAAACTTTCCAATGAGCTGCAGCAGATCTGAAAACCGGAAAACTCGCCCAGTTTCCCAAGAGTTTGGAGTGAAGAGCGACTGTTCCTCATTCCTCACACTGAAGACCGAAGAGGAGACAAGGAAGATCTCAGTCACCGTGAGGAAGAGTGCAGAACCGCACTAGAACAGAGACTCTACAGAAGAGGAGACGAGGAAGATCTCAGTTACTGTGAGGAAGAGCGCAGAACCGCACTAGAACAGAGACTCTACAGAAGAGGAGACGAGGAAGATCTCAGTTACTGTGAGGAAGAGCGCAGAACCGCACTAGAACAGAGACTCTACAGAAGAAGAGACGAGGAAGATCTCAGTTACTGTGAGGAAGAGCGCAGAACCGCACTAGAACAGAGACTCTACAGAAGAGGAGATGAGGAAGATCTCAGTTACTGTGAGGAAGAGCGCAGAACCGCGCTAGAACAGAGACTCTACAGAAGAGGAGACGAGGAAGATCTCAGTTACTGTGAGGAAGAGCGCAGAACCGCACTAGAACAGAGACTCTACAGAAGAGGAGACGAGGAAGATCTCAGTTACTGTGAGAAAGAACGCAGAACCGCACTAGAACAGAGACTCTACAGAAGAGGAGACGAGGAAGATTTCAGTTACTGTGAGGAAGAACGCAGAACCGCACTAGAACAGACTCCACAGAAAAACAGCTGATAAAACCGACATTTACTGATGTTGAAGCATCAGCACGGCTATGGAGAGAGTCAGCGGCCAGACAACACGGGACCCCTGAATACCAGGGGGTTTACACAGCGGTTTGGGGGAAATTGAGCTGTAGGTTCTCATTAAGCTGCGGAGGCATCAGAACGTAACGAAGTCAGATGGTAAATAAACTCCAACTCTCACATGAGTCACATGAGGAACACTCAGACCAGGACCGAGATTAGTGGACTGGGCGGCACCAGGCAGCAGGTTTTCTTCAGGTTCCTAAGCTTTTGTTTTCCGGCAGGAACTGACGTTTGGCTCTGTGTTGCTGAATCGCAGGCCTGACCGTCTGCAGCTGACAGTCCCCTGTGACTGTAGCACCACGCCGGAAATCTCCGCCTGTTCACACCGTGTGCTCAGTGTTTGTCCTGAGACGTCAAATATCACAGGCCATTATCGCCCCCTACTGGGC
Source organism: Pygocentrus nattereri (assembly GCF_015220715.1). Taxonomy (NCBI): domain Eukaryota; kingdom Metazoa; phylum Chordata; class Actinopteri; order Characiformes; family Serrasalmidae; genus Pygocentrus; species Pygocentrus nattereri. Next base: position 477,121 of record NC_051222.1, on the reverse strand, counting down.
TCTAGCATGTTTCTTCTAGCATGTGCAGCAGTATGGTTGCTTAGTACAGGATTAGCGTATGTAAATAAGAGGTTCCACCAATTTCAGTGGAAAAGTTTCTTGCATTGAAAAACAATGCTATATTTGTGGTTAGCGAGCTAGCTAGCATCTTAGCCACCTATTTGGGCAGGTTCCTCATGATCTCACACTCATTTCACAAGGAGGAACATCTGCTCATCTCTACAGTGGCTGCAGCTCATGGGTGAAGAAGTCATCAAATCTGGAGCTTGAGTCCAGCTTCCAGATTCCCGTCCTGGATTTTGTGATAACTGTTCCTCACTTACGTTAATAGCTCAATACACTACCAACACTCCAGTTCCAGATTTGAAGGCTCCAGCTCCAGAGGAACAGGGTTCTGTTCGGGGATGGTTGCCATGGTTAATGTTAGCGTGCGGTATGTACAGAGAATCAGGTTCATGGCTGGATCAGAACCTGTAATGCTGGCTTTACGCTGCTCTCCTTAACCTGTAAGGCTGGCATTACCCCCTAATCCCTCACCCTGATCCAGCGCTACACGCCGCTCTCCTTTAACCTCCATCTCTAATCCCCAACCTACACGCTTCTCCACAGGGCTGAGCGCAGGAGGGCCAGCCAGCTAAAGGCTAAAGCTAACAGGCTTTAAAAGCCAGGGAAAGTGAGCCAGATCGGTTCATGGCCGCTCGGCCTCGGCAGCCCGAGCCGAGCGGAATCTCCCTCCACAGGGCCAAATTAGCGCAGTGCCACGAGGCGCGCCAGCAGCCAAATGCCCTTCAGCTGGGCTCTGGGCGCGTTCAGCTAGCATCATTAGCCCCACTGGCACTGCTCCCGAAGCACTGCTGAGAGCGGCAGCGTCCATCTGTCAGACCGGCCCGCTCACCTGAGATGCCAGCGAGAACACAGGCTCTGAACTCCCTCGGCTTCGGGCGGGAAACACCAGAATATTAATAACGATAATACTAATAATAACGATAATAACAGACTGCTAATGGATCCAGACGTGCCGTGTCTCCATTTCACACTATACTAACAGCATCAGCAGCAAACAGACCTGAGAGCACCACCCACGACTCTGACCGACATGAGAGCATTATAAACACACCATCTAACTCCACTCAGCCGCTGTAAAGGGAAGGGGGGCGCTGTAAAGGGAAGGGGGCGCTGTAAAGAGAAGGGGGCGCTGTAAAGAGAAGGGGGCGCTGTAAAGAGAAGGGTGCGCTGTAAAGGGAAGGGGGCGCTGTAAAGAGAAGGGGGCGCTGTAAAGAAAAGGGGGCGCTGTAAAGAGAAGGGTGCGCTGTAAAGGGAAGGGGGCGCTGTAAAGGGAAGGGGGGCGCTGTAAAGGGAAGGGTGCGCTGTGAAGAGAAGGGGGCGCTGTAAAGAGAAGGGGGCGCTGTAAAGAGAAGGGTGCGCTGTGAAGAGAAGGGGGTGCTGTAAAGGGAAGGGTGCGCTGTAAAGGGAAGGGGGCGCTGTAAAGGGAAGGGGGCGCTGTAAAGAGAAGGGGGGCACTGTAAAGAGAAGGGGTGCTGTAAAGGGAAGGGGGCGCTGTAAAGGGAAGGGGGCGCTGTGAAGAGAAGGGGGTGCTGTAAAGGGAAGGGTGCGCTGTAAAGAGAAGGGGGCGCTGTAAAGAGAAGGGGGCGCTGTAAAGGGAAGGGGGGCGCTGTAAAGGGAAGGGGGGCGCTGTAAAGGGAAGGGTGCGCTGTGAAGAGAAGGGGGTGCTGTGAAGAGAAGGGGGTGCTGTAAAGGGAAGGGGGCGCTGTAAAGAGAAGGGGGCGCTGTAAAGAGAAGGGGGCGCTGTAAAGAGAAGGGTGCGCTGTGAAGAGAAGGGGGTGCTGTAAAGGGAAGGGTGCGCTGTAAAGAAAAGGGGGCGCTGTAAAGAGAAGGGGGCGCTGTAAAGAGAAGGGTGCGCTGTAAAGGGAAGGGGGCGCTGTAAAGAGAAGGGGGCGCTGTAAAGAAAAGGGGGCGCTGTAAAGGGAAGGGTGCGCTGTAAAGGGAAGGGGGCGCTGTAAAGAGAAGGGGGCGCTGTAAAGAAAAGGGGGCGCTGTAAAGAGAAGGGTGCGCTGTAAAGGGAAGGGGGCGCTGTAAAGGGAAGGGGGGCGCTGTAAAGGGAAGGGTGCGCTGTGAAGAGAAGGGGGTGCTGTGAAGAGAAGGGGGTGCTGTAAAGGGAAGGGTGCGCTGTAAAGAGAAGGGTGCGCTGTAAAGAGAAGGGGGCGCTGTAAAGAGAAGGGTGCGCTGTGAAGAGAAGGGGGTGCTGTAAAGGGAAGGGTGCGCTGTAAAGGGAAGGGGGCGCTGTAAAGGGAAGGGGGCGCTGTAAAGAGAAGGGGGGCACTGTAAAGAGAAGGGGTGCTGTAAAGGGAAGGGGGCGCTGTAAAGGGAAGGGGGCGCTGTGAAGAGAAGGGGGTGCTGTAAAGGGAAGGGTGCGCTGTAAAGAGAAGGGGGCGCTGTGAAGAGAAGGGGGTGCTGTAAAGGGAAGGGTGTGCTGTAAAGGGAAGGGGGCGCTGTAAAGGGAAGGGGGCGCTGTAAAGAGAAGGGGGGCGCTGTAAAGGGAAGGGGGCGCTGTAAAGAGAAGGGGGCCACTGTAAAGAGAAGGGGTGCTGTAAAGGGAAAGGGGGCGCTGTAAAGGGAAGGGGGCGCTGTAAAGGGAAGGGGGCGCTGTAAAGAGAAGGGGGGCGCTGTAAAGGGAAGGGGGCGCTGTAAAGAGAAGGGGGCCACTGTAAAGAGAAGGGGTGCTGTAAAGGGAAGGGGGTGCTGTAAAGGGAAGGGTGCGCTGTAAAGGGAAGGGGGCGCTGTAAAGGGAAGGGGGCGCTGTAAAGAGAAGGGGGGCACTGTAAAGAGAAGGGGTGCTGTAAAGGGAAGGGGGCGCTGTAAAGGGAAGGGGGCGCTGTGAAGAGAAGGGGGTGCTGTAAAGGGAAGGGGGCGCTGTAAAGAGAAGGGTGCGCTGTGAAGAGAAGGGGGTGCTGTAAAGGGAAGGGTGTGCTGTAAAGGGAAGGGGGCGCTGTAAAGGGAAGGGGGCGCTGTAAAGAGAAGGGGGGCGCTGTAAAGGGAAGGGGGCGCTGTAAAGAGAAGGGGGCCACTGTAAAGAGAAGGGGTGCTGTAAAGGGAAGGGGGCGCTGTAAAGGGAAGGGGGCGCTGTAAAGGGAAGGGGGCGCTGTAAAGGGAAGGGGGCGCCGTAAAGAGAAGGGGGCGCAGTAAAGAGAAGGGGGCGCCGTGAAGGGAAGGGGGCACCGTAAAGAGAAGGGGGCGCTGTAAAGGGAAGGGGGCGCTGTAAAGGGAAGGGGGCGCTGTAAAGGGAAGGGGGCGCCGTAAAAGGAAGGGGCGCCGTAAAGGGAAGGGGGCGCCGTAAAGAGAAGGGGGCGCAGTAAAGAGAAGGGGGCGCCGTAAAGGGAAGGGGGCGCCGTAAAGAGAAGGGGGCGCAGTAAAGAGAAGGGGGCGCTGTAAAGGGAAGGGGGCGCTGTAAAGGGAAGGGGGCGCTGTAAAGAGAAGGGGGCGCTGTAAAGAGAAGGGGGCGCTGTAAAGGGAAGGGGGCGCTGTAAAGGGAAGGGGGCGCCGTAAAGAGAAGGGGGCGCAGTAAAGAGAAGGGGGCGCCGTAAAGGGAAGGGGGCGCCGTAAAGAGAAGGGGGCGCAGTAAAGAGAAGGGGGCGCTGTAAAGGGAAGGGGGCGCTGTAAAGGGAAGGGGGCACTCTGTAAAATGGTTCAGGTTTAAATCCACAGTTATTTTCAGGATGATTGGTTCTAATTCTGTTAACATTAATAATTAGAGCATCTGCAGATGATCTAGAACCATCCAAATGAGGTCTGAAGTGCGACCACCATGTCTCCCCACAATCCAGAATGAAGTTCTAATAAAATCAACATCCAGAATGAAGTTCTAATAAAAATCAACATCCAGAATGAAGTTCTAATAAAATCAACATCCAGAATGAAGTTCTAATAAAATCAAGATCCAGAATGAAGTTCTAACAAAATCAACATCCAGAATGAAGTTCTAATGAAATCAACATCCAGAATGAAGTTCTAATAAAATCAACGTCCAGAATGAAGTTCTAATAAAATCAACATCCAGAATGAAGTTCTAATAAAATCAACGTCCAGAATGAAGTTCTAATAAAATCAACGTCCAGAATGAGGTTCTAATAAAATCAACATCCAGAATGAAGTTCTAACAAAAATCCACATCCAGAATGAAGTTCTAATAAAAATCAACATCCAGAATGAAGTTTTAATAAAATCAACATCCAGAATGAAGTTCTAATAGAATCAACATCCAGAATGAAGTTCTAATAAAATGAACATCCAAATGTTGGAACATCCAAATGTTCTAGATCCATCCAAATGTTGGAACATCCAAATGTTCTAGATCCATCCAAATGTTCTAGATCCATCCAAATGTTGGATGGATCTAGAACCATCCAAATGAGGTCTGAAGTGCGACCACCATGTCTCCCCACAATCCACAATGAAGTTCTAATAAAATCAAGATCCAGAACGAAGTTCTAATAAAATCAACGTCCAGAATGAGGTTCTAATAGAATCCACATCCAGAATGAAGTTCTAATAAAAATCAACATGCAGAATGAAGTTCTAATAAAATCAACATCCAGAATGAAGTTCTAATGAAATCAACGTCCAGAATGAAGTTCTAATAAAATCAACATCCAGAATGAAGTTCTAATAAAATCAACATCCAGAATGAAGTTCTAATAGAATCCATATCCAGAATGAAGTTCTAACAAAATCAACATCCAGAATGAAGTTCTAATAAAATCAACGTCCAGAATGAGGTTCTAATAGAATTAACATCCAGAATGAAGTTCTAATAAAATTAACGTCCAGAATGAAGTTCTAATAAAATCAACATCCAGAATGAAGTTCTAATAAAATTAACGTCCAGAATGAAGTTCTAATAAAATCAACGTCCAGAATGAAGTTCTAACAAAATCAACATCCAGAATGAAGATCTAATAAAATCAACATCCAGAATGAAGTTCTAATAGAATTAACATCCAGAATGAAATTCTAATAAAATCAATGTCCAGAATGAAGTTCTAATAAAATCAACGTCCAGAATGAAGTTCTAACAAAATCAACATCCAGAATGAAGTTCTAATAAAGTCAACGTCCAGAATGAGGCTCTAATAGAATTAACGTCCAGAATGAAGTTCTAATAAAATCAATGCCCAGAATGAAGTTCTAACAAAATCAACATCCAGAATGAAGTTCTAATAAAATCAACGTCCAGAATGAAGTTCTAATAAAATTATTACCCGGCTGTGCACTGAGGAACAGTCTGTGCCGCGTCCGCTCTGGCCGCTCCGGCTACCCTTTCTCCCTCTATCCCTCTATTCTTTCTCCCTCTATCCCTCTATTCTTTCTTCCTCTATCCCTCTACCCTTTCCCCCTCTATCCCTCTACCCTTTCTTCCTCCATCCCTCTATTCTTTCTTCCTCTATCCCTCTATTCTTTCTCCCTCTATCCCTCTATTCTTTCTTCCTTTTTCCTCTATTCTTTCTTCCTCTATCCTCTATCCCTCTACCCTTTCTCCCTCTATCCCTCTATTCTTTCTTCCTCTATCCCTCTATTCTTTCTTCCTCTTTCCTCTATCCCTCTACCCTTTCTCCCTCTATCCCTCTACCCTTTCTTCCTCTATCCCTCTATTCTTTCTTCCTCTTTCCCTCTATTCTTTCTTCCTCTTTCCTCTACCCCTCTACCCTTTCTCCCTCTATCCCTCTACCCTTTCTTCCTCTATCCCTCTATTCTTTCTTCCTTTTTCCTCTATCCCTCTACCCTTTCTCCCTCTATTCTTTCTTCCTCTGTCCTCTATCCCTCTACCATTTCTCCCTCTTTCCCTCTATTCTTTCTTCCTCTTTCCTCTACCCCTCTACCCTTTCTCCCTCTATCCCTCTACCCTTTCTCCCTCTATTCTTTCTTCCTCTTTCCTCTATCCCTCTACCATTTCTCCCTCTTTCCCTCTATTCTTTCTTCCTCTATCCTCTATCCCTCTACCCTTTCTCCCTCTATCCCTCTATTCTTTCTTCCTCTATCCCTCTATTCTTTCTTCCTCTTTCCTCTATCCCTCTACCCTTTCTCCCTCTATCCCTCTACCCTTTCTTCCTCTATCCCTCTATTCTTTCTTCCTCTTTCCCTCTATTCTTTCTTCCTCTTTCCTCTACCCCTCTACCCTTTCTCCCTCTATCCCTCTACCCTTTCTTCCTCTATCCCTCTATTCTTTCTTCCTTTTTCCTCTATCCCTCTACCCTTTCTCCCTCTATTCTTTCTTCCTCTTTCCTCTATCCCTCTACCATTTCTCCCTCTTTCCCTCTATTCTTTCTTCCTCTATCCCTCTATTCTTTCTTCCTCTATCCTCTATCCCTCTACCCTTTCTCCCTCTATCCCTCTACCCTTTCTCCCTCTATCCCTCTATTCTTTCTTCCTCTTTCCTCTATCCCTCTACCCTTTCTCCCTCTATCCCTCTACCCTTTCTTCCTCTATCCCTCTATTCTTTCTTCCTCTTTCCCTCTATTCTTTCTTCCTCTTTCCTCTACCCCTCTACCCTTTCTCCCTCTATCCCTCTACCCTTTCTTCCTCTATCCCTCTATTCTTTCTTCCTTTTTCCTCTATCCCTCTACCCTTTCTCCCTCTATTCTTTCTTCCTCTTTCCTCTATCCCTCTACCATTTCTCCCTCTTTCCCTCTATTCTTTCTTCCTCTTTCCTCTACCCCTCTACCCTTTCTTCCTCTATCCCTCTATTCTTTCTTCCTTTTTCCTCTATCCCCCTACCCTTTCTCCCTCTATCCCTTTTTTCCTCTTTCCTCTATCCCTCTATCCGTTTTTCCTCTTTCCTCTATCCCTCTACCCTTTCTCCCTCTATTCTTTCTTCCTCTTTCCTCTATCCCTCTACCCTTTCTCCCTCTATCCCTCTATTCTTTCTTCCTCTTTCCTCTATCCCTCTACCCTTTCTCCCTCTACTCTTTCTTCCTTTTTCCTCTATCCCTCTACCCTTTCTCCCTCTATCCCTTTTTTCCTTTCCTCTATCCCTCTATCCGTTTTTTCCTCTTTTCTCTCTCTATCCCTCTATTCTTTCTTCCTCTTTCCCTCTATTCTTTCTTCCTCTTTCCTCTATCCCTCTACCCTTTCTGCCTCTATCCCTGTATTCTTTCTTCCTCTTTCCTCTATCCCTCTACCCTTTCTCCCTCTATCCCTCTACCCTTTCTTCCTCTATCCCTCTATTCTTTCTTCCTCTATCCCTCTATTCTTTCTTCCTCTATCCTCTATCCCTCTACCCTTTCTCCCTCTATCCCTCTACCCTTTCTTCCTCTATCCCTCTATTCTTTCTTCCTCTATCCCTCTATTCTTTCTTCCTCTATCCTCTATCCCTCTACCCTTTCTCCCTCTATCCCTCTACCCTTTCTTCCTCTATCCCTCTATTCTTTCTTCCTCTATCCCTCTATTCTTTCTTCCTCTTTCCTCTATCCCTCTACCCTTTCTCCCTCTATCCCTCTACCCTTTCTTCCTCTATCCCTCTATTCTTTCTTCCTCTATCCCTCTATTCTTTCTTCCTCTTTCCTCTATCCCTCTACCCTTTCTCCCTCTATCCCTCTACCCTTTCTTCCTCTATCCCTCTATTCTTTCTTCCTTTTTCCTCTATCCCTCTACCCTTTCTCCCTCTATTCTTTCTTCCTCTTTCCTCTATCCCTCTACCATTTCTCCCTCTTTCCCTCTATTCTTTCTTCCTCTTTCCTCTACCCCTCTACCCTTTCTTCCTCTATCCCTCTATTCTTTCTTCCTTTTTCCTCTATCCCCCTACCCTTTCTCCCTCTATCCCTTTTTTCCTCTTTCCTCTATCCCTCTATCCGTTTTTCCTCTTTTCTCTATCCCTCTATCTTTTCTCCCTCTATCCCTCTATTCTTTCTTCCTCTTTCCCTCTATTCTTTCTTCCTCTTTCCTCTATCCCTCTACCCTTTCTCCCTCTATTCTTTCTTCCTCTTTCCTCTATCCCTCTACCCTTTCTCCCTCTATCCCTCTATTCTTTCTTCCTCTTTCCCTCTATTCTTTCTTCCTCTTTCCTCTACCCTTTCTCCCTCTACTCTTTCTTCCTTTTTCCTCTATCCCTCTACCCTTTCTCCCTCTATCCCTTTTTTCCTCTTTCCTCTATCCCTCTATCCGTTTTTTCCTCTTTTCTCTCTCTATCCCTCTATTCTTTCTTCCTCTTTCCCTCTATTCTTTCTTCCTCTTTCCTCTATCCCTCTACCCTTTCTGCCTCTATCCCTCTATTCTTTCTTCCTCTTTCCTCTATCCCTCTACCCTTTCTCCCTCTATCCTTTCTTCCTCTATCCCTCTATTCTTTCTTCCCCTTTCCTCTATCCCTCTACCCTTTCTCCCTCTATCCCTCTCTTTCTTCTTCTTTCCTCTATCCCTCTTTCCTTTCTCCCTCTTTTCCTTTTCTCCCTCTTTCCTTTCTCCCTCTTTTCCTTTTCTCCCTCTTTCCTCTATCCCTCTACCCTTTCTCCTTTTTTCCTATGGAGGACGGGGCTAAATTTGAGATCCGCCTCTAACGTCCCTGGAAAGCCGCTGATCTGAGTGACTTCATCGTCAGGAAGAGCCTCAGATTCCCGTTCAGCACCCGGTCCGCAGTGCTAGCTCGGTGACCTTAGCCTGACCCGGCTGCAGCTAGCGCTCAGCGCTTCGGGTGGGACAGCTTGTGCCTGTATGAGGGTCCAGCAGCTCCATCGCAGCATGTTAATGAGAACCGGGGTTCTGCCAGACCTCGCTGCGCTGGATTTAGCAGCTGGCACGTGTGCTAGCGTCCCTGCGACGTGGCTCCGGCTGGCCTGGTTTCGGAGACGAGGAGCGGAGGAGAAGGACGTCCCGGAGAGGCTGCCGCCCTGTCAGATACGCTCACGTCAAACGGAGCCGCTGTCCGCACCCCTGTCCAGGAAACACGGCCGGAGACACGCCGCACCTGCCAGCACGCGCAGCCGGGCCGATGGGTTACCACAGCAACTCTCCTCCAACCCTGATCCCTGATCAGAGACCTGCTAACGAGTGCTTCTCCAAGTCCATCACTACCTATTTACTTTGATTTCTGGTGGGAGCGGCGTGTCTGGAATATTGCAGGAACGTCTGTATAGATCAGCTTCCGAGTTCCGTCTCGGATGTTACTCAGTAAAAGTTTTCACGCTGTTGATGTTCTTGTGCACTAGAACGCACACTTACTGCTTAAACCACGAAGCACTAGCGAAACGTGGCCTGTGCAAAAGTTATGGCACTTACGTTTTCCCATTTGGAAGCAGACGTGCAAATTCCGCACTAAAGATAGGAGAAAATGTCCGATTCTAACTGGTTTCTGTACTTACACTTAAAATCAACACTGGAGTTTTATTTTTTAATACTAGCTAAAGTTCTCCCACTGTTCTCCCTCCTGTTCTCCCAGTGCTCTCCCAGTGCTCTCCCAGTGTTCTCCCTCCTGTTCTCCCAGTGCTCTCCCAGTGCTCTCCCAGTGTTCTCCCTCCTGTTCTCCCAGTATTCTCCCAGTGCTCTCCCAGTGTTCTCCCTCCTGTTCTCCCAGTGTTCTCCCAGTGTTCTCCCAGTGTTCTCCCTCCTGTTCTCCCAGTGTTCTCCCCCTGTTCTCCCAGTGTTCTCCCTCCTGTTCTCTCAGTGTTCTCCCTCCTGTCCTCTCAGTATTCTCCCAGTGCTCTCCCAGTGTTCTCCCTCCTGTCCTCCCAGTGTTCTCCCTCCTGTTCTCCCACTGTTCTCCCTCCTGTCCTCCCAGTGTTCTCCCTCCTGTTCTCTCAGTGTTCTCCCTCCTGTCCTCCCAGTGTTCTTCCCCTGTTCTCTCAGTGTTCTCCCTCCTGTCCTCCCAGTGTTCTCTCTCCTGTTCTCCCACTGTTCTCCCTCCTGTCCTCCCAGTGTTCTCCCTCCTGTCCTCCCAGTGTTCTTCCCCTGTTCTCTCAGTGTTCTCCCTCCTGTCCTCCCAGTGTTCTCTCTCCTGTCCTCCCAGTGTTCTCTCAGTGTTCTCCCCCGTTCTCCCTCCTGTCCTCCCAGTGTTCTCCCTCCTGTCCTCCCAGTGTTCTCCCTCCTGTTCTCTCAGTGTTCTCCCTCCTGTCCTCCCAGTGTTCTTCCCCTGTTCTCTCAGTGTTCTCCCTCCTGTCCTCCCAGTGTTCTCTCTCCTGTTCTCCCACTGTTCTCCCTCCTGTCCTCCCAGTGTTCTCCCTCCTGTTCTCTCAGTGTTCTCCCTCCTGTCCTCCCAGTGTTCTTCCCCTGTTCTCTCAGTGTTCTCCCTCCTGTCCTCCCAGTGTTCTCTCTCCTGTCCTCCCAGTGTTCTCTCAGTGTTCTCCCCCGTTCTCCCTCCTGTCTTCCCAGTGTTCTCCCTCCTGTCCTCCCAGTGTTCTCCCTCCTGTTCTCTCAGTGTTCTCCCTCCTGTCCTCCCAGTGTTCTTCCCCTGTTCTCTCAGTGTTCTCCCTCCTGTCCTCCCAGTGTTCTCTCTCCTGTTCTCCCACTGTTCTCCCTCCTGTCCTCCCAGTGTTCTCCCTCCTGTTCTCTCAGTGTTCTCCCTCCTGTCCTCCCAGTGTTCTTCCCCTGTTCTCCCAGTGTTCTCCCTCCTGTTCTCCCAGTGTTCTTCCCCTGTTCTCTCAGTGTTCTCCCCCCTGTTCTCTCAGTGTTCTCCCTCCTGTTCTCCCACTGTTCTCCCACCTGTTCTCCCACCTGTTCTCCCACTGTTCTCCCTCCTGTCCTCCCAGTGTTCTCCCCCCTGTTCTCTCAGTGTTCTCCCCCCTGTTCTCTCAGTGTTCTCCCTCCTGTTCTCTCAGTGTTCTCCCAGTGTTCTCCCTCCTGTTCTCCCAGTGCTCTCCCAGTGTTCTCCCTCCTGTTCTCCCAGTATTCTCCCAGTGCTCTCCCAGTGTTCTCCCTCCTGTTCTCCCACTGTTCTCCCCCCTGTTCTCTCAGTGTTCTCCCTCCTGTTCTCTCAGTGTTCTCCCAGTGTTCTCCCTCCTGTCCTCTCAGCATTCTCCCAGTGCTCTCCCAGTGTTCTCCCTCCTGTCCTCCCAGTGTTCTCCCCCCTGTTCTCTCAGTGTTCTCCCCCCGTTCTCTCAGTGTTCTCCCAGTGTTCTCCCTCCTGTTCTCCCAGTGCTCTCCCTCCTGTTCTCCCAGTGCTCTCCCAGTGCTCTCCCAGTGTTCTCCCAGTGTTCTCCCTCCTGTTCTCCCAGTATTCTCCCAGTGCTCTCCCAGTGTTCTCCCTCCTGTTCTCCCAGTGTTCTCCCAGTGTTCTCCCAGTGTTCTCCCAGTGTTCTCCCTCCTGTTCTCCCAGTGTTCTCCCCCTGTTCTCCCAGTGTTCTCCCTCCTGTTCTCTCAGTGTTCTCCCTCCTGTCCTCTCAGTATTCTCCCAGTGCTCTCCCAGTGTTCTCCCTCCTGTTCTCTCAGTGTTCTCCCTCCTGTCCTCTCAGTATTCTCCCAGTGCTCTCCCAGTGTTCTCCCTCCTGTCCTCTCAGTATTCTCCCAGTGCTCCCCCACTGTTCTCCCTCCTGTCCTCCCAGTATTCTCCCTCCTGTTCTCTCAGTGTTCTCCCTCCTGTCCTCTCAGTGTTCTCCCAGTGCTCTCCCAGTGTTCTCCCTCCTGTTCTCCCAGTATTCTCCCAGTGCTCTCCCAGTGTTCTCCCTCCTGTCCTCCCAGTGTTCTCCCTCCTGTCCTCCCAGTGTTCTTCCCTCCTGTTCTCTCAGTGTTCTCCCCCTGTTCTCTCAGTGTTCTCCCTCCTGATCTCTCAGTGTTCTCCCCCTGTTCTCTCAGTGTTCTCCCTCCTGTCCTCCCAGTGTTCTTCCCCTGTTCTCTCAGTGTTCTCCCCCCTGTTCTCTCAGTGTTCTCCCTCCTGTTCTCCCTCCTGTTCTCCCACCTGTTCTCCCACCTGTTCTCCCTCCTGTCCTCCCAGTGTTCTCCCCCCTGTTCTCTCAGTGTTCTCCCCCCTGTTCTCTCAGTGTTCTCCCCCCTGTTCTCTCAGTGTTCTCCCAGTGTTCTCCCTCCTGTTCTCCCAGTGCTCTCCCAGTGTTCTCCCTCCTGTTCTCCCAGTATTCTCCCAGTGCTCTCCCAGTGTTCTCCCTCCTGTTCTCCCACTGTTCTCCCCCCTGTTGTCTCATTGTTCTCCCTCCTGTTCTCTCAGTGTTCTCCCAGTGTTCTCCCTCCTGTCCTCTCAGCATTCTCCCAGTGCTCTCCCAGTGTTCTCCCCCCTGTTCTCTCAGTGTTCTCCCCCCTGTTCTCTCAGTGTTCTCCCAGTGTTCTCCCTCCTGTTCTCCCAGTGCTCTCCCAGTGCTCTCCCAGTGTTCTCCCTCCTGTTCTCCCAGTGCTCTCCCAGTGTTCTCCCTCCTGTTCTCCTAGTATTCGCCCAGTGCTCTCCCAGTGTTCTCCCTCCTGTTCTCCCAGTGCTCTCCCAGTGTTCTCCCTCCTGTTCTCCCAGTATTCTCCCAGTGCTCTCCCAGTGTTCTCCCTCCTGTTCTGCCAGTGTTCTCCCCCCTGTTCTCTCAGTGTTCTCCCCCCTGTTCTCTCAGTGTTCTCCCAGTGTTCTCCCTCCTGTTCTCCCAGTGCTCTCCCAGTGTTCTCCCTCTTGTTCTCCCAGTATTCTCCCAGTGCTCTCCCAGTGTTCTCCCTCCTGTTCTCCCAGTGCTCTCCCAGTGTTCTCCCTCCTGTTCTCCCAGTGTTCTCCCCCTGTTCTCCCAGTGTTCTCCCTCCTGTTCTCTCAGTGTTCTCCCTCCTGTCCTCTCAGTATTCTCCCAGTGCTCTCCCACTGTTCTCCCTCCTGTCCTCCCAGTGTTCTCCCTCCTGTTCTCCCAGTGCTCTCCCAGTGTTCTCCCTCCTGTTCTCCCAGTGTTCTCCCCCTGTTCTCCCAGTGTTCTCCCTCCTGTCCTCCCAGTGTTCTCCCTCCTGTCCTCTCAGTATTCTCCCAGTGCTCCCCCACTGTTCTCCCTCCTGTCCTCCCAGTGTTCTCCCTCCTGTTCTCTCAGTGTTCTCCCTCCTGTCCTCTCAGTATTCTCCCAGTGCTCTCCCAGTGTTCTCCCTCCTGTTCTCCCAGTGCTCTCCCAGTGTTCTCCCTCCTGTCCTCCCAGTGTTCTCCCTCCTGTCCTCCCAGTGTTCTCCCTCCTGTCCTCCCAGTGTTCTTCCCCTGTTCTCTCAGTGTTCTCCCCCTGTTCTCTCAGTGTTCTCCCTCCTGTTCTCTCAGTGTTCTCCCCCTGTTCTCTCAGTGTTCTCCCTCCTGTTCTCTCAGTGTTCTCCCTCCTGTTCTCTCAGTATTCTCCCAGTGCTCTCCCAGTGTTCTCCCTCCTGTTCTCCCACTGTTCTCCCTCCTGTCCTCCCAGTGTTCTCCCTCCTGTTCTCTCAGTGTTCTCCCTCCTGTCCTCTCAGTATTCTCCCAGTGCTCTCCCACTGTTCTCCCTCCTGTCCTCCCAGTGTCCTCCCTCCTGTTCTCTCAGTGTTCTCCCTCCTGTCCTCCCAGTGTTCTCCCTCCTGTTCTCTCAGTGTTCTCCCTCCTGTCCTCTCAGTATTCTCCCAGTGCTCTCCCAGTGTTCTCCCTCCTGTCCTCCCAGTGTTCTCCCTCCTGTTCTCTCAGTGTTCTCCCTCCTGTTCTCTCAGTGTTCTCCCAGTGTTCTCCCTCCTGTTCTCCCAGTGCTCTCCCAGTGTTCTCCCTCCTGTTCTCTCAGTGTTCTCCCTCCTGTTCTCTCAGTGTTCTCCCAGTGTTCTCCCTCCTGTCCTCCCAGTGTTCTCCCTCCTGTTCTCTCAGTGTTCTCCCTCCTGTTCTCTCAGTGTTCTCCCAGTGTTCTCCCTCCTGTTCTCCCAGTGCTCTCCCAGGGCTCTCCCAGTGTTCTCCCTCCTGTTCTCCCACCTGTTCTCCCACTGTTCTCCCTCCTGTTCTCCCACTGTTCTCCCTCCTGTTCTCTCAGTGTTCTCCCTCCTGTTCTCTCAGTATTCTCCCAGTATTCTCCCAGTGTTCTCCCTCCTGTTCTCCCACCTGTTCTCCCACTGTTCTCCCTCCTGTTCTCTCAGTGTTCTCCCTCCTGTTCTCTCAGTGTTCTCCCTCCTGTCCTCTCAGTATTCTCCCAGTGCTCTCCCACTGTTCTCCCTCCTGTCCTCCCAGTGTCCTCCCTCCTGTTCTCTCAGTGTTCTCCCTCCTGTCCTCCCAGTGTTCTCCCTCCTGTCCTCCCAGTGTTCTCCCTCCTGTTCTCTCAGTGTTCTCCCTCCTGTTCTCTCAGTGTTCTCCCTCCTGTCCTCCCAGTGTTCTCCCTCCTGTTCTCTCAGTGTTCTCCCTCCTGTTCTCTCAGTGTTCTCCCAGTGTTCTCCCTCCTGTTCTCCCAGTGCTCTCCCAGTGTTCTCCCTCCTGTTCTCCCAGTGTTCTCCCCCTGTTCTCTCAGTGTTCTCCCTCCTGTTCTCTCAGTGTTCTCCCTCCTGTCCTCTCAGTATTCTCCCAGTGCTCTCCCAGTGTTCTCCCTCCTGTCCTCCCAGTGTTCTCCCTCCTGTTCTCTCAGTGTTCTCCCTCCTGTCCTCTCAGTATTCTCCCAGTGCTCTCCCAGTGTTCTCCCTCCTGTCCTCCCAGTGTTCTCCCTCCTGTTCTCTCAGTGTTCTCCCTCCTGTTCTCTCAGTGTTCTCCCAGTGTTCTCCCTCCTGTTCTCCCAGTGCTCTCCCAGTGTTCTCCGTCCTGATCTGTCCTGAGTGTGTTTGCAGTGACCGGTGTTGAGTCCACTCTGACTGGGAGTGCTGTAATAAAAGCCCTCCGGTCTCTGCAGGAATGTCGAGTCATGTCTCTGACAGGTATTTCACCGTTACAGCTCCAGCGCTGCCTTTCACCCCCCGCTCGACCCCCCCACCCCCCCGCCGAGGGGCTGCTGCAGATCAAACGAGGTGTCCGAGTTTGACCCGCTCGCTTGGCACTCTGAAAGTCAGGGCCGGATCGGGAACTGGAGCCGGAACTTCAAATGATAACAGGAGCGCTGACAGGGGCCCCAAGCTAGCGCCAAATCCAGACGGCCGGTGGCGCTAAATCCGGCGCTGCTCCTAACGAGCCGCTCGGCCAGCGCTCGTCACCGCCGGCTACTTCAGTCTGTAAACACGGCTGGGAGGCCGGCCCACTCGCAGCAAGCCAGGCTAGAGCTCTGCTGCCGCTTCACCAGGCGCACGACTGGGTTCTGCTGCGGAGACGGTCACAACACGGCGCTGCGCTGCACCGCCTCACATACATTCGCCCGCGCTGTCGGAGCTCCACCCAAATCCTTCTCATTAACACGGCATTCCAGCTTCCAGACGCAGCTCACTGGCGTTTTCAGCTGCGCTAGAGCTTCAGTCCATGTGACTCACACAGTCAGAAACCGCATCATCGAGTGGGTATTATGATTATTATTATTATTATTATTATGATTCTTCTTCTTCTTCTTATTATTATTATTATTATTATGATTATGATTATTATTATTATTATTATTGATATTAATATTAAAGATACTGAACCTCAGCTAACCACAGCAGTAGAGGTCATCTGAAAGTCCAAACCAATGCGAATTCATGCCATATCATGCCAACGTGTACGATGCCATTACTGAGACACTGCTGGGTAAACTGGGGCATCAGGTCTTCACTGGACATTCGCTTTAATGTGTTTCAGCGCAGGTCAGCCGATCCGCAGAGCCGGGGCTGTAGCAGGTAACTGGAGTCGTCCAGCAGCGCGGCAGCGTCTGTATTTAAACCAATCCATCTGTCTGATGGACGAGCTCCAGACTTCTCTTTCAGACGGAACCGGATCCCCTCGTCTCAGCCTCGGCCCACCAGCCGCTCTGAATGAAGTGCTAATTTAGCCTCCGCGCTCAGGCTATTCAGGGGGTGCCAGGACTTTTCTACCTGGAACACAAAGCTATTTACGGCCTGGGGGACTCGTCCTCCGCCAGACGCCGCGCGGCCTAGCGCGCTGCTGCTGGTACAGATTCCCGACTGGCTGGTGTCCCAGCACCATCATCTTCACTTCAAAGGGAAGAGCTACCAGTGAGGAGAACATTGACGAGGAAACTCTGACCCTAAATAACGCTGCCCGTCCAGAGACACTGACCTTCTGTATCAATTACTGAGGGATGGGCTGCGCTTAAAGCGGCAGATCAGCAAAATCTAATGGAAACAGTTGGCGAGGGGAACATCGGCTGGTCAAGCTCACGGTCAGGCATTTATACTGCAGCTGTCTGAAAAGCAGCAGCTGCTCCGACACGGCGCTAAAAACCACAACAAACGGGAACCGGCCTGTGAATTTCTCCCCCTCCCGTTCTTACGGCCTCATGATGTCATCAAACGGTCTCCCGGCTGCACTGACCGAAACGCCGTCATTAATAAATAAATATTAGCTGCTGTTTGTTTATCTCTGCCTGATGTGAATCTCCGTATTCCGGGTCGTCTCCGGTCGCTGTAGGTCCATCTGAGCGCGGCGCCGCTGTGTGAGCCGGTGTCTGTGCTGCATTCCGGGGAAACAGAGCCGTCGTATTTTCTGTGCTGTGCTAAGTGACAGGAAGTGAGGTCATGACAGAACAGCCCCAGCGAGGAGTCTTAATCCCCCCCACCCTGAGCGGGATGTGGTAATCCTCCTCCTCCTCCTCCTCCTGCTTAAATCACATCTCCATATCTCCCACCGTGAATCCTGCTCACGCTCGGATGGCTTTGCCAGCTGTTTAACTACAGCAGCGCCAACTGAGGAACTAAGGCCCCCAGATAATCCAGCCTGCTGTACCCAGCACTACTCAGCGCTGCTGCACTCGGGCCATTCAGGTCATTTCAGATGACCAGCACTACTCAGAGCTGCTGCACTCGGGCCATTCAGGTCATTTCAGATGACCAGCACTACTCAGCGCTGCTGCACTCGGGCCATTCAGGTCATTTCAGATGACCAGCACTACTCAGCGCTGCTGCACTCGGGCCATTCAGGTCATTTCAGATGACCAGCACTACTCAGCGCTGCTGCACTCGGGCCATTCAGGTCATTTCAGCTGGTTAGTGCTGAGCATTGACCCATCAAAAGACCAGCAACTCAACACAAATAAAATTACCCAAATGACCAGCACCAAACATTTCAAATGACCCTAATGACCAACATCAAACACATCAAATGACCCAGATGATCAGCACTAAACACTGTAAATGACCCTAATGGCCAACGCGAATCTCATTAACTTTGATGTGATGTGTTTTGACCCGGTCATGCCGGCGGTTTGGTTCTCAGCGATCTGCTCTGCGCCACATGCTGCAGACTCTCTGGCTTCCTTCTGCGCAGACTGTCTCTAAAAATCAGGGAAATGATGGTCCACTCCAGGCTGGACGGCCCGGCTGTGTGTGATTGATGACCATCACACTCCAATTACCCCGAAGCTCATCTGTCTAAATCTCCATGACGGCCAGATCTCCTCCTCACTCACTCTCATTCACAGCTGCTGGACAGAAGCCACTCAGACGTCCGGGCCAAACAGAGCCGGAGCGTCGGAGAGAAGGCCGTCAGAGTGGACGAGCTCAGGGTCACCAGACGCTAATCCAGTCTAATCAATCTAATTAGAAATTACGGCTGTTACTCGGATCTCAGCTGGAACAATATATTCACCGTGAAAATCTGCCGTTCCAGGTCTTCTAATCCGAGAAGTCCGTATCGGTGAAAACGTCCATACCGCACGGTCATCCATCCCGGGACTCATAGCCGATTCTAATCTTATAATAATATTCCAGTAATTATTCTGTTTATTAACAACAATCAGTGGTGGTTCAATGCGCAGGCTTACCTGGGCTGAAGACCAGGGGCCCCTGGGTAATCCAGCCCTCTGATTGGCCCTTTTTTAATGAGATTCATTTATTCCTCGTCCACCTCCTCGGCCCACGCAGGCTCATCCAATCAAGCGGGGCGAGGATATTTTAATACGCCGAGGTCTTAGATGGTGAGATTTGATTCGTTTTCATAAACTCTCTGCCAAACTCCGCCTTCTTTTCTCAGCCCTCCAATCACGGCACAGTACCTGCCGCTGCCCCTGAGCCACTGCTTGAATCTGAAGGTCCAAAAAAATGAAACTGCAGACATTTTAAAGTGACAGTACATACTTAAAAACGATGGTTCTTTAAGGGCTCTTCAGTAAAGACAGCGGTTCTTCATAGAACCAAGGACACTCAAAGAACCTTTCTGTGATCAGATGGTTCTTTGCATCATTAAGAGTTCTTCAGATTGATGGAGAACATGCTGTAAGCCGTTCTATCTTTTCTATTCTTATGGAATCCGGCTTGTTACAACAGCAGAACCCTTTTTGGTGCTAAATAGAACCTGTTCAACAAGATGCTATGTAGAACCACCTACAACTCACATTCTCAATTAATCTGAAGAACCACTTAACCATGCTAAGGTTTCTTGTGTTCTTGGTTCTATAAAGAACCAATCATTTTTGGAGAGTTCGGTTCTCCGGAGCTCTTTTTGAGTGTTTTGGGCTTTGGTGGTTTTGAGTCTGCTGTGTTGTTTCCTGGCCTTCTAGCTGGTTGAGTCACGTGGGCAGTTGGGTTCGCGGTGACCGGACGCTGCTGTATAGGGAAAGTTCCATATTCACCAGCTTCCCATTCGGGTTTTCATTCCATCTTAAATAGTGAACAGTCCCAGCCGTCCGGCACCGTTTAAGGTGGAACGGGAAGTTTAAAAAAGATGGCCTGCCGCTTTCAGTGGTCTGGATCTGGGTTTGAGTGGACGGCAGTGCGGGAGTCACTGACCGGCAGCAACAGAGAACCGTCATTAGAAACTAAAGTGTCTGGACGCTGCGTGTAACTAGACCCACAGAGCCCACCAGCAGGTTAAAGCGTCCCCATAACAACACAACATCAACACAACGATAATAGCAATAATAATAACAATAACAATAATAATAATAATAATAACTCCCTTTGTGCTGATGCAACACACAGCTTAACTGCTACGAGTCCACTAGCATAGCGCTGCGTGCTAACAGCCGTCATTTCCCCGAGCTGAAGTCTGCTATAAACCTGCGTCCAGCAGAGAAAATGACCACACTCAGCTCTGGAGAACCGGAGGAACGTCCTGGAGACCCAGTCAGGAGACCGGACATTCTGAAAAACACTTGACGGCACTCATAATTTAAGTTTACGGTGGAAAACGTTTATCAGAGATAAAGAAAGAGCTTAAAGATGAAGCAGAACCATGAAAGCATGAGAGTACCGACCAGGACATCGTGACGTTTACGGTATCCTGAGATGTAGATGCAGTGAGCAGCCTCAGCTGAGAGAGGGGCACTTACACAGGGCAGGGCAGGGCAGGGCAGGGCAGGGCGGGTCTGCTGGAGCTCCAACATTAAGACTTCATAAATAAGAGCTTGTGGTCAGTAAAGAGAACCACAACGATAAACAACAGACAATACTCATATAATGAATGTGGTTCGATGGTTTTCCTCACGTTGAGGAGCTTCCGTGAGCTCCACTGACGTTCCCAGGTGTTTATCGAGAACATTCTCAGACCGAGAGCTGGCTTAGACCAGTCTTCTCAGAAGAACGTCTGAAAGAACATCAGAACCGATTACTGCGCCGCTCTTTTCCACACAGTCGGCTGTGAAACCAGCGCGAGCCCGGCGCTCGGCGCTCCTCAAGGACACTTCTATTAGCACTAATTATCCCTGCCGGCTGGAGAAACGGATGAAAAACACCTGCTATTAGTTCGGCGGGGGCGTCGATTCCCACAATCAGCCCTGATTGACTTCACTGAGCTCATTCAGCGGCGGGTCACGCCGTCCGGAACTCTCGGAAAACTTTAAACCTGTTCATTTAGCCGCCGCACAAAAACAGGCCGGCGCCTGGACCCGTTCACGGCTGCTTTTGAGCCGCGTGCCGAGATTTCGGCCCCTTTTATAAACAACAGTCTGGGAAAACAGCAAAGTCGGGTCGGGAGCCACGAAGCTAACAAAGCTAGCAGGGTCACAGCTCCATCACTCCGCTAGCCACAGCGCAGGCAGCCTCGGCGTCCGCGCTGGGCCGGCACGGTAGACCGGCTTTATGGATGACAGGACATCGGAGTCGGAAAACCACATCATCAGGACTGTTGACCACATGACCACACCGACAGAGAGCTGACGGGGGGGTACCTTAGCATTAGCTTAGACTGAACGTTAGCTTAGCCTGAACGTTAGCTTAGCCTGAGCGTTAGCTTAGCCTGAACGTTAGCTTAGCCTGAGCGTTAGCTTAGCCTGAGCGTTAGTTTAGCTGAACATTAGCTTAGCTGAACGTTAGCTTAAAAACGGCAGCAGCTTTAAATTAGCTTAGCTGGTTTGTGAAAAACAAGCTTTTTTAAAAAGTTATAACAATTATTAAAAAATGAAAGTTTTAAATTTAACGCGAACAGTAAAAATGCTAGGATATGAGGAGGACTGTGGGAAATTAAGGCAGGCATTCTATTTACCCAGAAATCCTGTTTACCCAGAAATCCTGCGTATCCGCCGTTTAACCCCAATTTAGCATCGAAGCTGCTGGACGTCCTCACAGCTTCCCTTCACACCTCCAGCAGCGGCTAACGCTAACGGCAGACGACGCTAACGAGCCTGCTGTAGGTGTCGGGCCTCCGAACCGGAGGCCGTTGTTTTCTTTGATGGGATAATTTGGGTTCTCCTGCTCCGTCGGCCCTCGGCGCGTCTCCTCCTGAAGAAACACTGCAGCGCTCTGATCCATCACTGTCGAGCGGCTAGCGCTAATAAACAGCGCTAAAGGTCAGTCCTGTGGGCGCCGGCCTGATTAAAAGCCCCGCTGTCCGGCCACGGCCGCCCTTCATCTCCACGCGCCGGCTACAGCGAGCAGGAGAACCGTCGTCCATCACTCCTGCAGCGGTCAGCCGCGCTAATTCGGAACCTCGCTAATTCACACGGCCAACTGGAGCCACTCCGCCGAGAGATGGACCTCCAGGGAGAAGGTGGTGAAAGGAGGAGGAGCCCAGACACGACAGCGCGGAGGCCTGATCTGCACCTCCACACGGCTCCGTTCGTTTAATCTGCTTCAAGTGCCAAAACCAGTCGGAATCGAAGATCTACAGCGCGGTTTTCCAACCTGTTTATTACGGAAGCAGACGGAGGAGAAAGTAACAGAAGCTTCTTCTCCTTCTCCGTTTCCACCAGCAGCGCGTCAAAATTTAACAGTGTCTCAAAATAATTCCTGGGACTTTTAACTTGGCGCCGACTTCTTCTCCAGGAACTGTGATTTATTTTCCCAAAATTTTCACCTAAATTAATTCATGAAATGTCAAAACTCATTCGAGAATCTCGAACCTCATAACTCAAATTCTGGAGTTAATGAGTCAAAATTCTGAGTCATTAGTTCAACAAACTCAGTATTGAGAAAATATGTGATGATTCTGAGACACTAAACATATTTAAACATAAAACCTGCAAATTGAGCAATCAGTGATGTTTCCTCCTCTGCCTGGCGGAGCTGAAACACTCCTTAGAGCTTCAGCCCGAGCGGGTGGGCTCATGGTTGTGACATCACAGTATGTATGAACTACAGAGTGAACTTTTAAAAGTAAATTTTGAAACTTTCCCCCCAAATCTCTCCGTTTACCCCCGTTAGTCTCCTACAATCACACGATGCTACCAGCACTGAAGTCCAGACCTCCCACTTACGGATGGCTGTGGCATCACCGCGGGCCAGCACGTCTGGGTTGCTCTGCTCAGGAGCCACGTTCTGAAATTCCACAGCAGATCAAACTCTTTCATTTAAAGGAAGTGAGGGAAGCTCAGTTTTCCGGTATGGGAGCTCTTCAAAGCTGTGCTGTGCTGATGGAAAGGCTAATAAAGCTGGTCTGAAGAAACGGAGAAAAGCCTGATTTCCTCCTTCTTCACGACAGCGGAGGTGACAAAGCTCTCAAAGCTAATCTGCTCAAGCACGCGTAATTTCTATAAATGGGAACAGAATCGGGCTGCGTTGGAGAACCTGCGGAACGATCCGCGCTCAGGTGAGTCATTGACCCTCGGAGTCGCTTTACCGCGATTATTCCTGACTCGCAGCTCATTAAAGCCAGAGGACCCGAAACTTCCGCCTCGGAACAAACTAGTGGATTAACATCAACACAGAGAGAAGAGGAAAAAACTCAATGCTGTCTTTATAGAACTGTAATTACGCTTAAATACTACAGTAATTATCAGCAATTGCTTTTGGCCTATGAATGTATTATAGTCATGTTATAACATGATTCTCTACAATCCCCCGTTTACAGGAACGCGCTGTCAGTTCATTCAGGTCTAACTCTAGCAGGTGGTGCGTCCACACATGCATGCAGGTGAACTGTTAAAGGGCACAGCCAAGAACCAGTGCAGAACCTTCTCATGTCTCCTTCTGCGACCCACTGAACCCCTCTAAAGGTTCTCCTCTGTATCTGAGGAACCTCAGGTGGCCATAGACAGCAAAACAGTGAAACCCCGAGGAAAAGCGCTGCCTCACCTTCGCCACCCTGTTGGCCACCTCCCGTCCCACCATCAGGCCCTGGACGAAGGTCCTGGCGGCGATGAAGGCGCGGGTCACCTGAGCCTTCAGCTTTCGTGGGACATCTCCAAACGGCTTCAGCTGGTCCGTGTACTTGCTGATGCACTCCAGGTAGTCGTCAGTGAAGGTGTACTGCGAGTTCAGCAGCTGGAACATCCTCTCCAGCAGGCGGGACCAGAAATCGTTCAGCATCTCCTCCAAGTTAACATTCCCGCCCGTGTAGTAACGCTTCAGCTCCGAGAACAGGTCCTCGAAGATCTCAGAGTTGTGCGTGTACAGCTTCCCATAGGTCCGCACGAACATGTCATTCAGAGACTTCTCTGAGTTATCCAGCAGCTCCAGGAAGAACTCTGCAACGAGAGCGAGAGGAAACGAGATGAGGCAGATGATCATTTCTCACAGGAAGAACTATATGAACAGGAATATCTGAATAACCGGCTCTAAATGTAGGTATTGTGATATAAACCGAGTCCGTTCTACAGTTTCTCATTAGACTGAATGAATAACCGACTCTAAATGTAGGTATTGTGATATAAACCGAGTCCGTTCTACAGTTTCTCATTAGACTGAATGAATAACCGGCTCTAAATGTAGGTATTGTGATATAAACCGAGTCCGTTCTACAGTTTCTCATTAGACTGAATGAATAACCGGCTCTAAATGTAGGTATTGTGATATAAACCGAGTCCGTTCTACAGTTTCTCATTAGACTGAATGAATAACCGACTCTAAATGTAGGTATTGTGATATAAACCGAGTCCGTTCTACAGTTTCTCATTAGGCTGAATGAATAACCGGCTCTAAATGTAGGTATTGTGATATAAACCGAGTCCGTTCTACAGTTTCTCATTAGGCTGAATGAATAACCGGCTCTAAATGTAGGTATTGTGATATAAACCGAGTCCGTTCTACAGTTTCTCATTAGGCTGAATGAATAACCGGCTCTAAATGTAGATATTGTGATATAAACCGAGTCCGTTCTACAGTTTCTCATTAGGCTGAATGAATAACCGGCTCTAAATGTAGGTATTGTGATATAAACCGAGTCCGTTCTACAGTTTCTCATTAGACTGAATGAATAACCGACTCTAAATGTAGGTATTGTGATATAAACTGAGTCTGTTCTACAGTTTCTCGTTAGGCTGAATGAATAACCGGCTCTAAATGTAGGTATTGTGATATAAACCGAGTCCGTTCTACAGTTTCTCGTTAGGCTGAATGAATAACCGGCTCTAAATGTAGGTATTGTGATATAAACCGAGTCCGTTCTACAGTTTCTCATTAGGCTGAATGAATAACCGACTCTAAATGTAGGTATTGTGATATAAACCGAGTCTGTTCTACAGTTTCTCATTAGGCTGAATGAATAACCGACTCTAAATGTAGGTATTGTGATATAAACCGAGTCCGTTCTACAGTTTCTCGTTAGGCTGAATGAATAACCGGCTCTAAATGTAGGTATTGTGATATAAACCGAGTCCGTTCTACAGTTTCTCGTTAGGCTGAATGAGTAACCGACTCTAAATTTAGACACTGATACACAGACTGTATTCTTCCCTTAATTATAGTGTGAGGTAACAGAAGGTGCTGATTTGATGAGTGTGCCTGTCTCTGTGAGCGTCTATCTCTGCCTTGTTTACTCTCTTCTCGGTAATCAGACTCTGAGCTCATCAGGTTCTGCTCTGTTACTCTCGGATCCCCGGCGGGCCGACAAACACAAACAACTAAACAATCTAACACACACGGCGAGCGAGCAGCTTCCTCTGATGTGTTTACAGACAGCACGGCTGGTTTACTGAGCCCCCCACACTGAATTACAGCACTGCAGTGTCAACACTCAGGCTAAAGCCAGACCCACTGACGGGCAGCAGCTCGGTCATCTCTTCATGACCAAGACTTTCAGCAGTAAGACCAAGTTACTCAGCAGTAACCTGCAGAGGGAATTACATTCATTCCACAGTTATTCTACTCTTTTAGTTCGGACAGGTTTGATTCCGCACTTCTGACTGAAAAATGTGCCTGTGTAAACAAATAATTCATGAATAATTAATCAAGTTATTAATGAATTAGTTTGTAATTAGGGATGTGCTGGTGTGTGAATTCTGGGCTGATGTCATTCATTATCTGATATTTTAATATAATGTAAGGACAGGGACAGGACAGGGACAGGTACAGGACAGGGACAGGACAGGCACAGCACAGGTGTAGGACAGGCGCAGGACAGGCACAGCACAAGTGCAGGACAGGGAGAGGATAGGCGCAGCACAGGTGCAGTACAGGCGCAGGACAGGGACAGGACAGGCGCAGGACAGGGACAGGACAGGCGCAGGACAGGCGCAGGACAGGGACAGGACAGGGAAAGGACAGGCGCAGGACAGGCGCAGGACAGGCGCAGGACAGGACAGGCGCAGGACAGGTACAGGACAGAGACAGGACAGGCGCAGGACAGGTACAGGACAGGCGCAGGACAGGGACAGGACAGGGACAGGACAGGCGCAGGACAGGTACAGGACAGGCGCAGGACAGGTACAGGACAGAGACAGGACAGGCGCAGGACAGGTACAGGACAGGCGCAGGACAGGTAGGGGAACAGTTTGAGATACCAGTACAGAACAAGGGCAGTTACTGTACAAGTCCAGGAATGGGACAAGTAAAGTAACAACTACAGGTACAGGTCCATTATTGGAACAGGAACAGGACAGGTATAGATACAGGTATAAGAGAGAACCATAGCAACCACCCGGGACATGACATCAGCCACCCGGGACATGACATCAGCCACCTGGGATATGATAGTAACCACCTAGTAGTATCCTAGCAACCACCTGGAACACCATAAAAGCCAACTAGTAGTGCCCTAGCAATCACATCCAATACTGTTGCAACCACAAGAGATACGATTGCCACAGCAACAATGTAACAGTACCCTAGAAACCACCTGGAACACCATAGCAAATCCCTACAGCACCCACCAGAGACACTGTAGCAATCACCTAACAACCACCTCCAATACAACAGAAACCACATAGCAACATCTTAGCAACTACCTGAAATCACATATGCACGGCTTAGCAAGACCCACGCTACCACCTAAGATACCATAGTAACTGCTTAGCAATGCTTTAGCAACCACCTGGGACAACATAGCAACTGCCTAGCAACATCCTCACAAAATATCAATATATTCAAACCAATGTAAAAACCTAAAATACCATAGCAACCACCCTAAGGGCACCCTAGCAACAGTGAAGTTTTATTATTGTTATTATTATTATTATTATAGTATATAATAGTGTTGTTGTAGCAGACACCCTCCAATTTCTATCGCAGGTGTGAGAGAGAGTGTGTGTGGTCTCTCACAGCGTTTCCACGGCAGCAGCGTGACCCGTGATCACACCTCCATTTATTTAAGTAATAGCAGCCCCCCAGCGCTCTGTAACACACACCCTGTCAAGGACGCCGCTGCGCTGCCCCCAAATAACGGTGCTTAAATTATACATCATTTGCATAGAAATGATTAAAACATGAGTTCACGTTCTGGATCTGAGGAGATCCGGCATCAGCGCACTGTGGAGGAACAGCCACTCCGGAGAACAATCAGACTGGATCGGTCACGCAGGTCCGACACAAACTGGGACAAACTCACCTGCACAGGGACCACGGCACTACGCTACCCAGTATGCACTTCACCTGGAACCACAGAGACTCCCTGGATTTTATCTTCACTCTCCGAACACACTGGTTCACTCCTGCACATCAAACTACACTGCCCTTTACAATGTCATGGTTGTGATGTCACAAATTTAAAGACCCATTCAGCTACAGCAGTTTAGCTCCACCGTTCAGCTACAGCAGTTTAGCTCCACCCATTCAGCTACAGCGGTTTAGCTCCACCATTCAGCTACAGCGGTTTAGCTCCACTGTTCAGCTACAGCGGTTTAGCTCCACCGTTCAGCTGCAGCGGTTTAGCTCCACCGTTCAGCTACAGCGGTTTAGCTCCACCATTCAGCTACAGCGGTTTAGCTCCACCGTTCAGCTACAGTGGTTTAGCTCCACCCATTCAGCTACAGCGGTTTAACTCCACCCATTCAGCTACAGCAGTTTAGCTCCACCATTCAGCTACAGCGGTTTAGCTCCACCGTTCAGCTACAGTAGTTTAGCTCCACCCATTCAGCTACAGCGGTTTAGCCCCACCATTCAGCTACAGCAGTTTAGCTCCACCCATTTCCGTGTTTTAAGTAGTGGTTTTGCTCAGACTGGTTGTTAATTAAGGCACCGTTCAGGACTGCCTATCAGAACAGAGCTCATTTACATAATCCAGTCTTACAGCTGATGATGTAGAAATGACTGATGGATGTTTTTGGCTGTTTAAGCCACAGAAGCACTGAAGGTGGAGCTGAGAGGAACAGGCTAACTCAGAGGAGAATTGTGGGATATGGGCCCTTTAAAGCTCATAAGTGAGGGAGTTTACCCAGAGCTAACGTGCGGAGCCCCCCCAAGCC
Organism: Pygocentrus nattereri; assembly: GCF_015220715.1. Taxonomy (NCBI): domain Eukaryota; kingdom Metazoa; phylum Chordata; class Actinopteri; order Characiformes; family Serrasalmidae; genus Pygocentrus; species Pygocentrus nattereri. The sequence goes on along the minus strand of NC_051222.1, from coordinate 450,113 downwards.
CCCCGAGCCCCCTGGTCCCTGTGGGTCACCACATTACGGGGAAGCCGCCGATCCGTAGCCGGAAGGCTAATGGTCCGTGTGGTAGGGAAGGGCCGGTGTTTGTGCAGGTCAGGGCCGAGCTGATGGCCTTAGAGGGGCTGGGTAATCAGGCCTGCGGGGGCTAATTGAGAACGGGGGAAATAATTTGAAAGGCCATTACCTTCATGTCACATCCAATCATATCACTTTCTCCTCCGAGCAGCGCACGGAAAATTAGAATCAGAGCTTCAGAGCAGCGGCCACGCCCACACGCCTCCAGCGCCACGCCCACACAAGCTCTCCGCAGCTTTAAAGAGCCCATACCCTGCATTTCACTCAGACTCACTAATGAGCCCAAACGCATGGCCCTGCATTTAACCGCTCTTCATGCAGTTAAACAGGTTGAGCTGAACTGCTGTGGGCTGCATGGGTGGGGCTACAGTGCTGGAGGTGGGACTAATCTACTGAAGAGGCGGAGCTAAATTCCAAAGTGCTGTTACTGGACTGTACAGAAACGTTTTCTACTCATATTAAATTCTACAGGACGGCGTCTTCTGTGCTATGGGCCCTTTAAAGGCTCTGTGTCTGTATGAGGGTCAGCGCTGCAGTCCTGATCCGACAGCGGCCAAAGGTTCAGCAGCTCCACCCAGGACAAAAATAACTGGTCAGTCGGTCGTCCGTCCACTTGGCCCAGACAAACGTCTGCAGTCCGGTGGGTTAAAGTTGGTCCAGATCCTCAGGCCAGTACAGCTCGTCCAGTGTAATGAATGCGGTGGGGACCCGCCCACCTGCTCAGGGGGACGCCTGACTGTCATGCCCATCCACCAATCACAGCCCGCTGCTTTGGCGCAGTGTGCAGGACACAGAGAGACACAGCCGGGTTAAAGTCGCTCAGGCCGGATTTGTCCTCCGCAGAACGTTAAGCTCAGTAAATCAACAGGAACTGTGTATTAAAACATGCAGAAGTCTCTGTAGAGTGCGTAAACTTATTCACACTCTGGGGCGCACAAACTTCTGCACATGAACTTCAGAATTTTATGATCATTCATTATTTTATTATCTGTGGAAGCGCGTTCTCTGCCGAGGGTGTTAACGTGCAGAATTCACCCCTTCACCCAGTTCTCCTTCATTTCTCCCTCAGCCTGCAGTTACCCACGTCCACCACAGGGGTCTCCAAATCCCCAAAACCTACACAGGGCAGCTTTAATGTGAGACAGCAGATGGACAGGAAGCTTTCAGTGATGTTATGAAATATTATTATCCTATTATGAACTTCAGAGACAATAAAAATGTGGGTTTAAACTCTAAATAACTGAGCTGCTGTGAAGGTTGGAGGTATTCCAGCTGCGTTTACACAACTCAAAGCCGTTAATATTCAAGGTTAACCTGAGGTTTAACGCCTGTGGGCCAAACGGAACGTCTGTCCTGAATGTGTGGGATATGGTAAAGCTGTTAAGGATATTCCGTGCTTCCGTGTTTTAGTGCTGTAGAGTTCGGCTCGACGATTCAGGGAAAACGCCTAGTTGTGATATTTGATCTAATTCGGGGCCTGAATTTTAAACAGCAATTATTTTCTATAAATTAAGCTTCAGGCCTGAGTTTTGTGTTTCTATTCTGGCTTGAGGCTCAAACCCTGAACGTAGCCTCTCCTCCAACTTTTAAAATCTGCTGTTTTTGCCACGTTTCCAATTTCTATTCTCCTTTGATTTGACTTGCCAGACTTGCCATGTGTAAATACAATCGTTCGGTTTGTTTATTTATCTTCCTGTTTTTGTTTATAGGCTGTGGCTTTAAATCATTACTGTGTGTTCACGGTCTTAAGAAATACATCACTGTATTTAATCGCACAGCTGATAAGCTCGAGATGAAACTCTCTACTGTCCCTCCAGCTGGACAGTAAACCGCCACCTCACTTGTCCAGTCCCGACGAGCCCAAAGAGCAATAAAGCTCCCTCCAGAACCTTGACCAAACCCTGACCGCCAAGTCCACTCCAGAGAGGCTGTAAAAGAGGACTGAGGTGCTGCAGTGGACACAGTCTCCTCTCTCTGAAGGCCACCCCTCCACTCTCAGCATTGTGGGTATTGATCTGAGGCTGGAGTGGACCCTATTAGAGTGATTGATAACAGGGGGGGGTTAATATAATATTAATAATGGAGGAAGAGAGTGGACTCTGACCAAACAGCTGGCACCGTCCATCAGACATCACGCTCTGGTCCGAGACGGCTGCTCAGTCTGCGCATCGTCTGCGTAAACTAATGATGCCCTAGCACAAAGCTGGACAGGAAACATGACCACACAGCTGACCAGTTACTTACGCTCTTATTAACATGAAAGATACAAATTCCTCAAATCTGATCGTTCTTACTAACATTAGTAGTAGCACGTAACAACAGACTGTACGAAAATGTTTATATTCCATTCGTAAACCCCTTATGAGGCTAGTCTTGGTCTAAAGTGGAACCAATGTTTAAATACTGGATGTTTTTAAATCCTGAGAGAAGCTGAATTCTCTGCAGTGGTGTGCCTCAGGGCTAAATACGACGGCCAGTCAAAGATCGTCTTGTAGCTGCATTTTAACCTCATTTACTGGTTTAGTTCTAATCCAATCAATCAGTGGATTAGACTCTGATACAGTAAAAAATAAAATGAACTATCACAATTAAATCACAAACATTTACAACACCAAGACAGGATTACAATTGTTAAGGATATCGTAAATGTAAGGATATCGTAACTGTATTACGATGGCGATGAAAGCGCAGTCGGATCTTGATTGTTCGGGATATCGTAACTGTATTACGACGGCGATGAAAGCGCAGTCGGATCTTGATGGTTCGGGATATCGTAACTGTATTACGACGGCGATGAAAGCGCAGTCGGATCTTGATGGTTCGGGATATCGTAACTGTATTACGACGGCGATGAAAGCGCAGTCGGATCTTGATGGTTCGGGATATCGTAACTGTATTACGACGGCGATGAACGCGCAGTCGGATCTTGATTGTTCGGGATATCGTAACTGTATTACGACGGCGATGAACGCGCAGTCGGATCTTGATTGTTCGGGATATCGTAACTGTATTACGACGGTGATGAAAGCGCAGTCGGATCTTGATTGTTCGGGATATCGTAACTGTATTACGGCGGCGATGAACGCGCTGTCGGATCTTGATTGTTCGGGATATCGTAACTGTATTACGACGGCGATGAAAGCGCAGTCGGATCTTGATTGTTCGGGATATCGTAACTGTATTACGACGGCGATGAACGCGCAGTCGGATCTTGATTGTTCGGGATATCGTAACTGTATTACGACGGCGATGAAAGCGCAGTCGGATCTTGATTGTTCGGGATATCGTAACTGTATTACGACGGTGATGAAAGCGCAGTCGGATCTTGATTGTTCGGGATATCGTAACTGGATCACAGGGTAACTATATTGCAGTTGCATTACGATGGCTAATGCCGCTTTAGTTGGAATAGTCAGATTCTCCTTCATCAGCACTTTCGCCTCATATTCAGTGTTTTAGTTCTACTCCATTCGGCAAACAAACAGAAAAATGACAATGATAGCAGAGTCAAATACTCACTAACACCCCTGTACTCAGATGGATGAGACTCTTCAGCAGTAATGCTTGGAAATGACCGTATCAGGAAACACAAAGCAGGAATGTCCTCAAATGATTTATTCTGTAATAAGCAGGTCTGAGTTCTATGTGACTCATCTCGCTCTCTGCGTTCGGTTCCTCTGAGCTGGTTCACGGTGTTTACAGCGTTCAAAATCAATTCTACACCAGCTGTGGTTACGTTAGCCTGCAGCTCGTCTTCATCAGGAGAAGTCATTAACGTGCAGGTTACAGTGAGGGTGACCTTTAATCACCATCTAACCAATACACAGCCTGCAATACGCATTACACAGAATGAAATACGTCTTATTATGAGGTGTGTGTGATGAATATTGCATAATAAAGTGTGTGGTAATGCATAGTGAAGCAGAGTAAGCAGTATGCTTTCTGATATACTTAGTAAACAGTATGCAACAGGTATTATGAAGCATATAGATGGGTAATATGGATTATAAACTACAAGTTTTAAATTATGATGCAATATGTATTACACACCACTCAGTATACAATACGCAGTCTTATAAGGTATATAGGGTACATGATCTGCATTGCACAGTGTATAGTTTGCAATATACATTTTGAAGTATAGTATGCAAAGTGCAGTATGACGTATATAATATGCAGTGTGCACAGCTCATTAAGGTGTATGAAGTACACAATATGCATTATGTGGCATAGTATCTGACAAACACAGTCAGGTTAGACATGTTTAATGTGCAATAGGCATTACATGGTATATAGGATGCAACTTGCACTATGTTATATATAGGATGGGACACGAATTCTGAGGTATGCATTATGTGTTATGAAATATACAGTATGCGATACGCCTTGTGGAGAATACAGTATGTGATATGCACTGTGGTGTATACAGTGTGATATGCACTGTGGTGTATACAGTATGCTATATGCGTTGTGGTGTATACAGTATGTGATATGCACTGCGGTGTATACAGTGTGATATGCGATGTGGTGTATACAGTATGTGATATGCACTGCGGTGTATACAGTGTGATATGCACTGTGGTGTATACAGTATGTGATATGCACTGCGGTGTATACAGTGGGATATGCGATGTGGTATATACTGTATGTGATATGCACTGTGGTGTATACAGTGTGATATGCACTGCGGCGTATACAGTATGTGATATGCACTGTGGTGTATACAGTGTGATATGCACTGCGGCGTATACAGTATGTGATATGCACTGCGGTGTATACAGTATGTGATATGCACTGCGGTGTATACAGTGTGATATGCGATGTGGTATATACTGTATGTGATATGCACTGTGGTGTATACAGTGTGATATGCACTGCGGCGTATACAGTATGTGATATGCACTGCGGTGTATACAGTATGTGATTATGCACTGCGGTGTATACAGTATGTGATTATGCACTGCGGTGTATACAGTATGTGATATGCACTGCGGTGTATACAGTATGTGATATGCACTGCGGCGTATACAGTATGTGATATGCACTGCGGTGTATACAGTGTGATATGCACTGTGGCGTATACAGTATGTGATATGCACTGCGGCGTATACAGTATGTGATATGCACTGCGGTGTATACAGTGTGATATGCACTGCGGTGTATACAGTGTGATATGCACTGTGGTGTATACAGTATGTGATATGCACTGCGGTGTATACAGTGTGATATGCACTGCGGTGTATACAGTATGTGATATGCACTGCGGTGTATACAGTGTGATATGCACTGCGGTGTATACAGTATGTGATATGCACTGCGGTGTATACAGTATGTGATATGCACTGCTGTGTATACAGTGTGATATGCACTGCGGTGTATACAGTATGTGATATGCACTGCGGTGTATACAGTATGTGATATGCACTGTGGTGTATACAGTATGTGATATGCACTGCGGTGTATACAGGATGTGATATGCACTGTGGTGTATACAGTATGTGATATGCACTGCGGTGTATACAGTATGTGATATGCACTGTGGTGTATACAGTATGTGATATGCGATGTGGTGTATACAGTGTGATATGCACTGTGGTGTATACAGTGTGATATGCGATGTGGTGTAGATAGTGTGATATGCGATGTGGTGTATACTGTATGTGATATGCAATGTGGTGTATACAGTATGTGATTATGCACTGTGGTGTATACAGTGTGATATGCACTGTGGTGTATACAGTATGTGATATGCACTGCGGTTGTCTACAGTGTGATATGCGATGTGGTATATACTGTATGTGATATGCACTGTGGTGTATACAGTGTGATATGCACTGCGGTGTATACAGTGTGATATGCACTGTGGTGTATACAGTATGTGATATGCACTGTGGTGTATACAGTATGTGATATGCACTGTGGTGTATACAGTGTGATATGCACTGCGGTGTATACAGTGTGATATGCACTGCGGTGTATACAGTGTGATATGCACTGCGGTGTATACAGTATGTGATATGCACTGTGGTGTATACAGTATGTGATTATGCACTGTGGTGTATACAGTATGTGATATGCACTGTGGTGTATACAGTGTGATATGCACTGCGGTGTATACAGTATGTGATATGCACTGCGGTGTATACAGTATGTGATATGCACTGCTGTGTATACAGTGTGATATGCACTGTGGTGTATACAGTATGTGATATGCACTGCGGTGTATACAGTGTGATATGCACTGTGGTGTATACAGTATGTGATATGCACTGTGGTGTATACAGTATGTGATTATGCACTGTGGTGTATACAATATGTGATATGCACTGTGGTGTATACAGTATGTGATATGCACTGTGGTGTATACAGTATGTGATTATGCACTGTGGTGTATACAGTGTGATATGCACTGTGGTGTATACAGTATGTGATATGCACTGTGGTGTATACAGTATGTGATATGCGATGTGGTGTATACAGTGTGATATGCACTGTGGTGTATACAGTGTGATATGCGATGTGGTGTAGATAGTGTGATATGCGATGTGGTGTATACTGTATGTGATATGCGATGTGGTGTATACAGTATGTGATTATGCACTGTGGTGTATACAGTGTGATATGCACTGTGGTGTATACAGTATGTGATATGCACTGCGGTGTATACAGTGTGATATGCGATGTGGTATATACTGTATGTGATATGCACTGTGGTGTATACAGTGTGATATGCACTGCAGTGTATACAGTGTGATATGCACTGTGGTGTATACAGTATGTGATATGCACTGTGGTGTATACAGTGTGATATGCACTGTGATGTATACAGTGTGATATGCACTGTGGTGTATACAGTATGAAACATGCATTTTGAGGTACAGATGACGCATTTAATACAATGTAGTATATAGTACGTAACATATAATTCATATTAAGTATGCAATATTCAATGTGCCTCATCCATTATATAATAGATATACAGTATACAGTGCGGTGTAAAGAACAACATACAGTGTAAAGTGGGCAGTGTAAAGTGTACAGTGGGCAGTATAAATTGTACAGTGTAAAGTGGGCAGTATAAAGTGTACAGTGGGCAGTGTAAAGTGTACAGTGGGCAGTGTAAAAACACAGTATGCAGTTCTGGCCTGACCACTCTGACCACTCCTCATACTGGAGATAGTAAAAATCTTGCGAAGCATCTGTCACTCGGAGACACTCTTTCTTAATTGCTCGTTTTGCAAGAGATGAGTCGAAAGTAGTTCATTATGACGGAGGGATGATAAAGGGCACGGTGGAGTCGGCCTGGTCGCCTATTTGGACGCGTTCCTGCACCGTTTAAGCATATTTGGATGGCCGCGCTGCAGCTACACAGACGGCGGATCTGCCAGGGCTCTGAGAGTCGCTATCAGCTCCGTTTATTAGCACACTTAATGGAGCACCGCAGGAGGAGCAGCAGGAGGATGAGGAGGATCACACAGTGCAGACAAAGCAGAGAGAGAAACTGTCAGTATGCTTCATATTCAAACCCCAGCTGTGCAATGTGCTGCTGCGGCTGAGGGTTTTGATAACATTACAGTCTAACGTTAATTTCAGCAGGCAAAACCTGAAACAAGCCATTAGCACATGATGCTAAAGCACACAGCGCTACACCTGCTAATCCACGCTACACCACACCAACCTGAGCTCGGAGACCCGCTACACCTGCTAATCCACGCTACACCATGCCAACCTGAGCTCAGAGACCCGCTACACCTGCTAATCCAAGCTACACCATGCCACCCTGAGCTCAGAGACCCGCTACACCTGCTAATCCACGCTACACCACGCCAACCTGAGCTCGGAGACCCGCTACGCCTGCTAATCCACGCTACACCACGCCAACCTGAGCTCGGAGACCCGCTACACCTGCTAATCCACGCTACACCACACCAACCTGAGCTCGGAGACCCGCTACACCTGCTAATCCACGCTACACCACGCCAAGATGAGCTCGGAGACCCGCTACATCTGCTAATCCACGCTACACCACGCCAAGCTGAGCTCGGAGACCCGCTACACCTGCTAATCCACGCTATACCACGCCAAGATGAGCTCAGAGACCCGCTACACCTGCTAATCCACGCTATACCACGCCAAGATGAGCTCAGAGACCCGCTACACCTGCTAATCCACGCTATACCACGCCAAGATGAGCTCAGAGACCCGCTACACCTGCTAATCCACGCTACACCACGCCAAGATGAGCTCGGAGACCCGCTACACCTGCTAATCCACGCTACACCACGCCAACCTGAGCTCGGAGACCCGCTACACCTGCTAATACATGCTACACCACACCAACCTGAGCTCGGAGACCCGCTACACCTGCTAATCCAAGCTACACCACGCCAAGCTAAGCTCGGAGACCCGCTACACCTGCTAATCCACGCTACACCACGCCAACCTGAGCTCGGAGACGCCCTACACCTGCTAATCCATGCTACACCACACCAAGCTCATCTCGGAGACCTGCTACACCTGCTAATCCACGCTACACCACGCCAACCTGAGCTCGGAGACCCGTTACACCTGCTAATCCACGCTACACCACGCCAAGCTGAGCTCGGAGACCCGCTACACCTGCTAATACACGCTACACCACGCCAACCTGAGCTCAGAGACCCGCTACACCTGCTAATACATGCTACACCACACCAACCTGAGCTCGGAGACCTGCTACACCTGCTAATCCACGCTACGCCACGCCAACCTGAGCTCAGAGACCCGCTACACCTGCTAATCCACGCTACACCATGCCAACCTGAGCTCAGAGACCCGCTACACCTGCTAATCCACGCTACACCACACCAACCTGAGCTCAGAGACCCGCTACACCTGCTAATCCACGCTACACCACACCAACCTGAGCTCAGAGACCTGCTACACCTGCTAATCCACGCTACACCACGCCAAACTGAGCTCAGAGACCTGCTACACCTGCTAATCCACGCTACACCACGCCAAACTGAGCTCAGAGACCCGCTACACCTGCTAATCCACGCTACACCACACCAACCTGAGCTCAGAGACCCGCTACACCTGCTAATCCACGCTACACCACACCAACCTGAGCTCAGAGACCTGCTACACCTGCTAATCCACGCTATACCACGCCAAGATGAGCTCAGAGACCCGCTACACCTGCTAATCCACGCTATACCACGCCAAGATGAGCTCAGAGACCCGCTACACCTGCTAATCCACGCTACACCACGCCAAGATGAGCTCGGAGACCCGCTACACCTGCTAATCCACGCTACACCACGCCAACCTGAGCTCGGAGACCCGCTACACCTGCTAATACATGCTACACCACACCAACCTGAGCTCGGAGACCCGCTACACCTGCTAATCCAAGCTACACCACGCCAAGCTAAGCTCGGAGACCCGCTACACCTGCTAATCCACGCTACACCACGCCAACCTGAGCTCGGAGACGCCCTACACCTGCTAATCCATGCTACACCACACCAAGCTCATCTCGGAGACCTGCTACACCTGCTAATCCACGCTACACCACGCCAACCTGAGCTCGGAGACCCGTTACACCTGCTAATCCACGCTACACCACGCCAAGCTGAGCTCGGAGACCCGCTACACCTGCTAATACACGCTACACCACGCCAACCTGAGCTCAGAGACCCGCTACACCTGCTAATACATGCTACACCACACCAACCTGAGCTCGGAGACCTGCTACACCTGCTAATCCACGCTACGCCACGCCAACCTGAGCTCAGAGACCCGCTACACCTGCTAATCCACGCTACACCATGCCAACCTGAGCTCAGAGACCCGCTACACCTGCTAATCCACGCTACACCACACCAACCTGAGCTCAGAGACCCGCTACACCTGCTAATCCACGCTACACCACACCAACCTGAGCTCAGAGACCTGCTACACCTGCTAATCCACGCTACACCACGCCAAACTGAGCTCAGAGACCTGCTACACCTGCTAATCCACGCTACACCACGCCAAACTGAGCTCAGAGACCTGCTACACCTGCTAATCCACGCTACACCACGCCAACCTGAGCTCGGAGACCCGCTACACCTGCTAATACATGCTACACCACACCAACCTGAGCTCGGAGACCCGCTACACCTGCTAATCCAAGCTACACCACGCCAAGCTAAGCTCGGAGACCCGCTACACCTGCTAATCCACGCTACACCACGCCAACCTGAGCTCGGAGACGCCCTACACCTGCTAATCCATGCTACACCACACCAAGCTCATCTCGGAGACCTGCTACACCTGCTAATCCACGCTACACCACGCCAACCTGAGCTCGGAGACCCGTTACACCTGCTAATCCACGCTACACCACGCCAAGCTGAGCTCGGAGACCCGCTACACCTGCTAATACACGCTACACCACGCCAACCTGAGCTCAGAGACCCGCTACACCTGCTAATACATGCTACACCACACCAACCTGAGCTCGGAGACCTGCTACACCTGCTAATCCACGCTACGCCACGCCAACCTGAGCTCAGAGACCCGCTACACCTGCTAATCCACGCTACACCATGCCAACCTGAGCTCAGAGACCCGCTACACCTGCTAATCCACGCTACACCACACCAACCTGAGCTCAGAGACCTGCTACACCTGCTAATCCACGCTACACCACACCAACCTGAGCTCAGAGACCTGCTACACCTGCTAATCCACGCTACACCACGCCAAACTGAGCTCAGAGACCTGCTACACCTGCTAATCCACGCTACACCACGCCAACCTGAGCTCGGAGACCCGCTACACCTGCTAATCCACGCTACACCACGCCAAACTGAGCTCAGAGACCTGCTACACCTGCTAATCCACGCTACGCCACACCAACCTGAGCTCAGAGACCCGCTACACCTGCTAATACACGCTACACCATGCCAACCTGAGCTCAGAGACCCGCTACACCTGCTAATCCACGCTACACCACACCAACCTGAGCTCAAAGACCTGCTACACCTGCTAATCCACGCTACGCCATACTAACTTGAACAAGCATGACGTGCTGTGCTGAACCACACCCACCTGAAGGTGGCGCTCTGAGCAAAACTCCACCAGTCCGTGTTCTGACCGAGGCCGCCCAAGCGGCGATACGCTCAGATTCAGATTAATGACCAATCAGAGGCGCCGTCAGATCTCACTGATCCACGGCTAATGTGGAAGCTCTACAGCTACAGCGCTAATCAAAGCTAAGTTCCACCGCTAATCAGCAGCGTGTCCCCAGGCTTTGGTGCCTCATTACCTCAAACAGGAATCTCAGCGCTAACGGTCCGTCTTCACAGAGGAGCACAGCGTGGCCTCAGGTGTGCAGGGAGGCTTCAGCGCATGACCTCTATTCATCCTAGCTGAGCCTCTGAGCCTCGTTCAGGATGGGTTCCCTCACCGAAGAGGTTCTGCTGTCCTGGTTTCCAAACAAAATGTCCCCAAAACGTGTTTCCTGACCTTTACACACACACAAACACACTCAGCTGCCAACTCACCTCCACACAGTGCTCATTACAACAAATCTCACCATTCATGATCCATAACGATCTTCAAATGATACCATAATAGCTCATGAACACAACTGAGCAGCGAGGATTAGAGAAGGGTTGTGATGTCATATTTAGTGAACAGGGCGAACAGTAATGAACAGTGTTAATAGTGTGAATAGTGTGAACAGTAATGAGCAGTGGGAATAGTGAGAACAGTGTGAATAGTGTGAACAGTAGTGAATAGTGTGAACAGTAGTGAATAGTGTGAAGTGTGAACAGTGTGAATAGTGTGAACAGTAGTGAATAGTGTGAATAGTGTGAAGTGTGAACAGTGTGAATAGTGTGAAAAGTAGTGAGCAGTGGGAATAGTGTGAATAGTGTGAACAGTGTGAACAGTAGTGAATAGTGTGAAGTGTGAACAGTGTGAATAGTGTGAACAGTAGTGAATAGTGTGAATAGTGTGAAGTGTGAACAGTGTGAATAGTGTGAAAAGTAGTGAGCAGTGGGAATAGTGTGAATAGTGTGAACAGTGTGAATAGTGTGAATAGTGTGAAGTGTGAATAGTGTGAACAGTAGTGAACTGTGTGAACAGTGTGAACAGTAATGAACAGTGTGAATAGTGTGAACAGTAGTGAACAGTAATGAATAGTAGGTAACAGTGTGAACAGTAGTAAACAGTGTGAAGTGTGAACAGTAATGAACAGTGTGAATAGTGTGAACAGTAGTGAGCAGTGGGAATAGTGAGAATAGTGTGAATAGTGTGAACAGTAGTGAGCAGTGGGAATAGTGAGAATAGTGGGAATAGTGTGAACAGTAGTGAATAGTGTGTTGTGTGAACAGTGTGAATTTTGTGAACAGTAGTGAATTGTGTGAATAGTGTGAAGTGTGAAAAGTGTGAATAGTGTGAACAGTAGTGAACTGTGTCAACAGTAATGAACAGTAGGTAACAGTGTGAACAGTAGTAAACAGGGTGAACAGTGTGAACAGTAATGAACAGTGTGAATAGTGTGAACAGTAGTGAACAGTGTGAACAGTAGGTAACAGTGTGAACAGTAGTAAACAGTGTGAACAGTAGTGAACAGTGTGAATAGTGTGAACAGTGTGAACAGTGTGAACAGTAATGAACAGTAGGTAACAGTGTGAACAGTAGTAAGCAGGGTGAACATTAGTGAACAGTAGTGAACCCAGTGTTTGTTATTGTCACTCCAACAATCAACTGATCTGTATTACGAGTAACGCTGAGTGAATATTTGCTGTTCCTTCTACTACCGTCTGCCACCTGTAGGCATTATGGAGGAACTACATTCACATGTATTTGGAAGCGTCTTCAGGAAAACCATTCTACAAACTTATTTACATTATATTTACATCCCCACTGCCCTTTCAGTAGAAACGAACTGGTTGGCCAACAGAACAGAGCAAAATCACATGGCTAAAGAAATGATCCTGGAGTCAGGAACGTTTCTCTGTTCCAGAGATTTCCGTTTTTCTTACAACCACTTGATTACACAGCGCTGTAAAGACGGACACACAGATAAATAAACAAACGAAGGTCATCAGCCGGATTCAGAGACTAACTGCCAAAGTTCCTCCCTTTATCTCCGTCTCTCAGAGCGTCTGCCGTCACGTCGTCGCCGAGAGACGCTTCTGGACGCGGCGCTAAACTTTTCTTTGCGCTCCGTTTTGCTAATTGCGAGCGTTCGCTCAGACTCATTAGGAGCTACAGGCCCGGAGCGGGGGGCTGCCGGAGCTCTGCGCCTGTGGCTCCTGTTGTTGTTTGTATGTAGCCAGTGATTCATTACCTGAGGAAGAAATGACAAGCGTGTGCAGCCAGCGTTTGCCAATTATGCAGATTTTGTTTTTCTCGTTACAGACGCCGGACAGGCGGCCTTCTGAGAGCGAGCCGGCCGTGTTTACCCCCCTCTCTGGTGGCTAACAGTCGACTGCGGTCTTAAAACGCGCTCCCTAATGAAGAAAAGGCTCCGGAGCGCCGGGCAAAGGACAAACTCAAAGTGAGCCGCCGCTTAATATTCAGCAGGGGGCCGTTTGTGATGCGCGAGGCGAAGAGCCTGAGCGCGAGAGGAAGCCTCACAAGTCTGCTTCAAGCTGAGCGCCATGACTGAAACCACAGCGAGACCCCCGGGCCATCTGACGAGAGGGGGGGGCTTCAAACGCGGAGCGTAGAGCGGACGGACGGACGGAGAAAACACTCCTCCCATTTTCTGAAGAGCTCCCCGGAGACGCAGTTCTCCAGACCGAACTTCCTCTGCAGATCCGCAGCAGGAATGTCGTGTCATGACTCAAGAGGAAAACCGGACCCTCGCGCTTGTCACAGAGCTGCTAGCATACATGCTACGTGGCTAGCTGGTTTCTTGAGCAAACACGTCACAGCGGACGGACCAGCTCTGTTAATTCACCAGCGGAGGAGCGAAGACGCGCCCTCGAGCTAGAGATGCTAACAGCATCAGCGCTAGCTGTCGAGCTAATTAGCTTCTCCTGGGTGACCGCAGCAGTGCACACATGCTAACATTAGCATTAGCACTCCAGCTAAGCAACATTGTCTTAGTGAATGCTGTAAGTGCTAACGCTAAAGTTGGGGACACTCACACTTAGCGTATTCGCTAATATCATTAGCATTAGCAAAGTGACAATTCAGAAAATAGTGATCAACTTATCAATAGGGTTAATTATTGATTTAGAACGGGACGCTCGCCCTGCAGCTGCTAGCCTGCATGTTGGCTGCTAACGCTAACGTTAGTGTTTCCTTGGATAAACTCCTCACACATCAGAACAGAGCAACACGCTACGCTACATGCTACGCGGCTAACTGAACACGACTAGCATGGCTAGCGCATGATGTGGCTGGGACGGGACGCTCACGTTAGCTAGACAGCTAAGTAGCTCTCCTTACTGAACTCAGGAGGAAACGGTCGTAACAGATAACGAGGCGTAAACACAGTAACGACGTCACTGAGGCGGTCACTGTAGCGCGTTAGCGACTTGGGTTTTTTATCTGGGAGGGACGTATTTCGGGGGAGGGGAGGCGTATGGGAGTGGGGGGCTGCCCAGGCGTCCTCCGGCAGGTTGGACTGAGTGAGCTGTGTGTGGACGCGGCCCGTCGCGGTGTTAATTATAATAAATGGGTGGTGTGTCGGGGGGGGGGGGGGGGGGGTCGGGGGGGACGCTGCAGGACGATGAGTGATTGATGAGTGGGATCTCTCTAATCTAAGCCGAGGCAACTGCAGATCCGCGGCGCTGGAGCAACATCAGCACCGGCAACGTCCCCTCGCAGACAGAGGGTGCTTTATTCTGCAGGAGAACTCGGTGGTCCTGCCTGGGGTGGGGGGGCGTCTCACACTGATTTAGAGTTTACAGAACAGATGCAGTTCCAGGGGTTTAAGGAAGCGCAGTCAGTCAGCACTTCCTGAGCAGCAGGACCCTGAGAGTAAAGCCCCCCCATCACCTTTATTCTGCCTCAGTGGGGCAGAACAGACCGAGTGTCCATCTTAATGAGCCCAATAGAACCGCGCCTTTGATCGAAACCCGCTTACTGATGACGCCGCACTTCACTGGAGTGACGTGAGGAACATACAGAACAACAAAACTGACAACCAGCTCAGATCCTCTTGGGCGAAGAGCGAAGAGCCCCACACTCAAACAGGCCCAGTTCAGCAGCCCAGCCCACTCTCAGCTGAGCGTCTCCTCACAGTGGAAGGATGGACAGAAACACCTGTGGATGTTTTCAGATCTGAAGCAGCTTGATCTTCGACTCTCTCTCAGAGATCAAAGCTTTCAGCGCTGTTTATCTGATGGGGCAGTTCTGGGGTTGAGCGGCTCTTGCAGGTGGTTGTTAGGAGCCACATTGTCTCTGGAGCTGTTAATCAGCTCTGAACTTTGGCTTTCATCGTTACAGATGGAGCGTCTGATCAATGTTAAAGTGCATCATGAAGCGCGTGTTAATCCAGGCTTCACATCACTAGATTAGAGTATTCACACTTCTGTCCACGAGCTCCTCAGCTCATTTCTGAAAGTCAGTTTGTTCAGATTTTCTTTTAGAACATTTGTTCAGACAGAAAACACTGTTTGCAAGACGCATGAAAAAAGCTGGAATGTTGAACTGCCTTCCACAACCCCCCGTAATCCAGTGTGTGAGGTGTATTCAGAAGTTCAGAGGGTTTGGTGTGAAACGGCTCAGACGTCTTTACAGTGGTGGTGATGGGAACCAGGCGTCGCCATGACTACAACACAGATATAGACACTTTATTTACCATCCAGAACCACCAGAGAACCTACACGAGTCTTCTGAGCTTATATGGAATGTTGATGATGGAAAACAGTGGAAAATCTGGAATAATGAGTTTTCTTTGGGGACTATTTTGCCACACAGCGACCTGCATGTCTCCCTCCACCATGAATGGAGTTGAAGTTCTCTAAACTCTCATAAAACAGCGTCTCAGTCATCAGGCAGTGAATTCAGAACCAGTTCATGTAGGAACTTTCTGTAGGAGCTTTTAGAGGGACGTCTGGTTCCCATCACCACCACTGTGAACAGTTCTGACTCGGGAAGTTTATCTAGAACAGAGGACCGCTCTGAACCGCTCTGTTTACATCTTAACTGTCACAGATTCGTGTAGATCAGGATTAAAATTAATTGGTGGAGCTCTACTGACCCCCCACCCCCGGCTGTCTCTCATCCCAGAATCCTCGCTCTGAAAGGTCGAGCAGCGTCTGTGTTTTATGTAAAGAGCTGATAAACGGAGTGAGCTGGAATATCTGAACCGATCCTATCTCTCCTCCGCAAAGAGGTCTAATATTTAAACAGCAAAGTGCTTTTCTCCTGCGTCCGAGTCCGAGCCGCTCCTCATTCCCGCTCTTCAAAGAGAACGACTGAGGAGATCTGTGGTTAATACTGATCCCCCACAGCGCCTCCTAGTGCAGCTCCGCTCCATCCACATTCCCGGCAGCGGCTCCTAATCAGGACGTACAGTGCTGTACGGTACAGTGAGTTCTGAGATAAACCGCCCCCACAATCAGTGTTCGGGACTCAGACTCAGCCTCGGTCTAGGCTAAAACCCACTTGTTCAGTGGAGCCTTTGGTAATTAGTCTCTCCTGTTAGATAACGGGTGCAGATCTGGGGCTCATGGTCACGGAGTACTACGGTAAACTGGGAGTGTTGCTGCTCTCACACACTCACTCAGATTTGTTGACAGTGCAGCAGAGACACTGTTGCCCCTTCTGTCCCCCTCACCCACATGAACTGACCCTGCTGATGACACTACTGCGTTTTGCAATCATAGATGTTGCTTCTCCTGAGACCTTCATATTGCAGCGAAAAATGCTGAACAAAACTGAACAAACCATCACCAACCTGACAATCTGGATTCATAAACATCACAAAACATCAAAACAGCCTACTTCTTCTCCCTCATCTCAAATGTAGTCGATCAGCAAGGAGACGTTTGGAGGCAGCTTCTTCATTTGGAGCTGCTGTAGCTAAACCGGTCCACGACCTCATGTCCAGAATGAGTGCTGTGTCGGTGCTGCGCTGTCCTGTCTGTTTACTGGGTCTAATGTCTGTTTATTTATTCATCCATCCGGTTTTCTAAGCCGCTTCTCCATCAGGGTCGCGGGGGGATGCTGGAGCCTATCCCAGCAGTCTTAGGGCGGACTGTTTATTTATGGGATTTATTTTATTGTTTCTAGTCTAATTTGTTTGCACGCTCACGTCTGCACGTTCACACTTTGTACGGTGTATTTTCTTCCATGTAGCACCGTGTTGGGCCTGGAGGAACGGCATTCCGCTACGCGGTGTACTTGGACATGACAACAGATAGAATGACAATAAAAGCCTCTTGACTTGAAAAATCAGAATCGACACCATGCAGAGAGTTAGCATGGTGCAAACTACGTGCCTAAATTGTCTGAAACCACAGGGAGACGTTCAGGGTCTCCAACAGATGTGACGATGTGGTTTCTGACCCTGTGATTCACTGCATCTATAAACACGGACCAAAGCACATTAGCACAGCTGACCACAGTAGCAGCCACCTGGAACACTGTGGTGTGTATGTTTGAGGAAAACTGTGAATTTATACAAGCACTCTGCACATGTTAACCGGAGCACATGAGCTTCCCTGGTGCTCATCAACACCAGCCTCATGGCTTTAGAGCGGAGAAGTGAGAAAGTTAGTGAGTGAACTTTGGCGCGACGTCCTGGTGGATTTCTCGCTCTCTGAGGAACGGACTCAAACAGCTCGGGCTGTTTTTCTGAATCTCATTTCGAAAGTTTGTCCACAGATGCCGTGTCGACCCCGTCCAGACCGCCGTCTGAATCAGCTGACCCCAGAGCAGTGCATGCTGGGATCCGGACGAGGGGGGGTAAAGTACTGCCGGCTGGACGTCTCTGAATCACTCTGGACCACTCCAGTCTCCCAATCTGGCCGCTCCGCACCAGCCAATCGTATCAATCCCCCGTCGCGCTAATTAAAAGTCTCTCTCAGCAGGGATGGTGGCCATTCTGCTCCACACCAGAGCTGCCAACAGCAGAGCTGGGCTGGAAAACCTCATATAGAGGCCTGCATTAGAGCACGTGGGGGATAACTCTGATAATAAACACTGGAATAGGAGATATCAGTCCATAAACCACCTCAATAAACGCTCCTATACACTAGATTAGGAGATATCAGTCCATAAACCACCTCAATAAACGCTCCTATACGCTAGAATAGGAGATATCAGTCCATAAACCACCTCAATAAACTCTCCTATACGCTAGAATAGGAGATATCAGTCCATAAACCACCTCAATAAACTCTCCTATATGCTAGAATAGGAGATATCAGTCCATAAACCCCCTCAATAAACACTCCTATACGCTAGAATAGGAGATATCAGTCCATAAACCACCTCAATAAACTCTCCTATAGGCTAGAATAGGAGATATCAGTCCATAAACCACCTCAATAAACACTCCTATACGCTAGAATAGGAGATATCAGTCCATAAACCCCCTCAATAAACACTCCTATACGCTAGAATAGGAGATATCAGTCCATAAACCACCTCAATAAACTCTCCTATAGGCTAGAATAGGAGATATCAGTCCATAAACCACCTCAATAAATACTCCTATACGCTAGAATAGGAGATATCAGTCCATAAACCACCTCAATAAACACTCCTATACGCTAGAATAGGTGATATCAGTCCATAAACCACCTCAATAAACGCTCCTATACGCTAGAATAGGTGATATCAGTCCATAAACCACCTCAATAAACGCTCCTATACGCTAGAATAGGAGATATCAGTCCATAAACCACCTCAATAAACTCTCCTATACGCTAGAATAGGAGATATCAGTCCATAAACCACCTCAATAAACTCTCCTATACGCTAGAATAGGAGATATCAGTCCATAAACCACCTCAATAAACTCTCCTATACGTTAGAATAGGAGATATCAGTCCATAAACCACCTCAATAAACTCTCCTATACGCTAGAATAGGAGATATCAGTCCATAAACCACCTCAATAAACTCTCCTATACGCTAGAATAGGAGATATCAGTCCATAAACCACCTCAATAAACTCTCCTATACGCTAGAATAGGAGATATCAGTCCATAAACCACCTCAATAAACTCTCCTATACGCTAGAATAGGAGATATCAGTCCATAAACCACCTCAATAAACACTCCTATACGCTAGAATAGGAGATATCAGTCCATAAACCACCTCAATAAACACTCCTATACGCTAGAATAGGAGATATCAGTCCATAAACCACCTCAATAAACACTCCTATACGCTAGAATAGGAGATATCAGTCCATAAACCACCTCAATAAACACTCCTATACGCTAGAATAGGTGATATCAGTCCATAAACCACCTCAATAAACACTCCTATACGCTAGAATAGGTGATATCAGTCCATAAACCACCTCAATAAACTCTCCTATACGCTAGAATAGGAGATATCAGTCCATAAACCACCTCAATAAACTCTCCTATACGCTAGAATAGGAGATATCAGTCCATAAACCACCTCAATAAACACTCCTATACGCTAGAATAGGAGATATCAGTCCATAAACCACCTCAATAAACACTCCTATACGCTAGAATAGGTGATATCAGTCCATAAACCACCTCAATAAACACTCCTATACGCTAGAATAGGTGATATCAGTCCATAAACCACCTCAATAAACGCTCCTATACGCTAGAATAGGAGATATCAGTCCATAAACCACCTCAATAAACGCTCCTATACGCTAGAATAGGAGATATCAGTCCATAAACCACCTCAATAAACGCTCCTATACGCTAGAATAGGAGATATCAGTCCATAAACCACCTCAATAAACTCTCCTATACGCTAGAATAGGAGATATCAGTCCATAAACCACCTCAATAAACTCTCCTATACGCTAGAATAGGAGATATCAGTCCATAAACCACCTCAATAAACTCTCCTATACGCTAGAATAGGAGATATCAGTCAATAAACCACCTCAATAAACTCTCCTATACGCTAGAATAGGAGATATCAGTCCATAAACCACCTCAATAAACTCTCCTATACGCTAGAATAGGAGATATCAGTCCATAAACCACCTCAATAAACTCTCCTATACGCTAGAATAGGAGATATCAGTCCATAAACCACCTCAATAAACTCTCCTATACGCTAGAATAGGAGATATCAGTCCATAAACCACCTCAATAAACTCTCCTATACGCTAGAATAGGAGATATCAGTCCATAAACCACCTCAATAAACTCTCCTATACGCTAGAATAGGAGATATCAGTCCATAAACCACCTCAATAAACACTCCTATACGCTAGAATAGGAGATATCAGTCCATAAACCACCTCAATAAACACTCCTATACGCTAGAATAGGAGATATCAGTCCATAAACCACCTCAATAAACACTCCTATACGCTAGAATAGGAGATATCAGTCCATAAACCACCTCAATAAACACTCCTATACGCTAGAATAGGTGATATCAGTCCATAAACCACCTCAATAAACACTCCTATACGCTAGAATAGGTGATATCAGTCCATAAACCACCTCAATAAACTCTCCTATACGCTAGAATAGGAGATATCAGTCCATAAACCACCTCAATAAACTCTCCTATACGCTAGAATAGGAGATATCAGTCCATAAACCACCTCAATAAACACTCCTATACGCTAGAATAGGAGATATCAGTCCATAAACCACCTCAATAAACACTCCTATACGCTAGAATAGGAGATATCAGTCCATAAACCACCTCAATAAACACTCCTATACGCTAGAATAGGAGATATCAGTCCATAAACCACCTCAATAAACTCTCCTATACGCTAGAATAGGAGATATCAGTCCATAAACCACCTCAATAAACGCTCCTATACGCTAGAATAGGAGATATCAGTCCATAAACCACCTCAATAAACTCTCCTATACGCTAGAATAGGAGATATCAGTCCATAAACCACCTCAATAAACTCTCCTATACGTTAGAATAGGAGATATCAGTCCATAAACCACCTCAATAAACTCTCCTATACGCTAGAATAGGAGATATCAGTCCATAAACCACCTCAATAAACTCTCCTATACGCTAGAATAGGAGATATCAGTCCATAAACCACCTCAATAAACTCTCCTATACGCTAGAATAGGAGATATCAGTCCATAAACCACCTCAATAAACTCTCCTATACGCTAGAATAGGAGATATCAGTCCATAAACCACCTCAATAAACACTCCTATACGCTAGAATAGGAGATATCAGTCCATAAACCACCTCAATAAACTCTCCTATAGGCTAGAATAGGAGATATCAGTCCATAAACCACCTCAATAAACACTCCTATAGGCTAGAATAGGAGATATCAGTCCATAAACCACCTCAATAAACACTCCTATACGCTAGAATAGGAGATATCAGTCCATAAACCACCTCAATAAACTCTCCTATACGCTAGAATAGGAGATATCAGTCCATAAACCACCTCAATAAACGCTCCTATAGGCTAGAATAGGAGATATCAGTCCATAAACCACCTCAATAAACGCTCCTATACGCTAGAATAGGAGATATCAGTCCATAAACCACCTCAATAAACGCTCCTATACGCTAGAATAGGAGATATCAGTCCATAAACCACCTCAATAAACGCTCCTATAGGCTAGAATAGGAGATATCAGTCCATAAACCACCTCAATAAACTCTCCTATACGCTAGAATAGGAGATATCAGTCCATAAACCACCTCAATAAACTCTCCTATACGTTAGAATAGGAGATATCAGTCCATAAACCACCTCAATAAACTCTCCTATACGCTAGAATAGGAGATATCAGTCCATAAACCACCTCAATAAACTCTCCTATACGCTAGAATAGGAGATATCAGTCCATAAACCACCTCAATAAACTCTCCTATACGCTAGAATAGGAGATATCAGTCCATAAACCACCTCAATAAACTCTCCTATACGCTAGAATAGGAGATATCAGTCCATAAACCACCTCAATAAACACTCCTATACGCTAGAATAGGAGATATCAGTCCATAAACCACCTCAATAAACTCTCCTATAGGCTAGAATAGGAGATATCAGTCCATAAACCACCTCAATAAACGCTCCTATAGGCTAGAATAGGAGATATCAGTCCATAAACCACCTCAATAAACGCTCCTATACGCTAGAATAGGAGATATCAGTCCATAAACCACCTCAATAAACTCTCCTATACGCTAGAATAGGAGATATCAGTCCATAAACCACCTCAATAAACACTCCTATAGGCTAGAATAGGAGATATCAGTCCATAAACCACCTCAATAAACACTCCTATACGCTAGAATAGGAGATATCAGTCCATAAACCACCTCAATAAACGCTCCTATAGGCTAGAATAGGAGATATCAGTCCATAAACCACCTCAATAAACGCTCCTATAGGCTAGAATAGGAGATATCAGTCCATAAACCACCTCAATAAACGCTCCTATACGCTAGAATAGGAGATATCAGTCCATAAACCACCTCAATAAACTCTCCTATACGTTAGAATAGGAGATATCAGTCCATAAACCACCTCAATAAACTCTCCTATACGCTAGAATAGGAGATATCAGTCCATAAACCACCTCAATAAACTCTCCTATACGCTAGAATAGGAGATATCAGTCCATAAACCACCTCAATAAACGCTCCTATACGCTAGAATAGGAGATATCAGTCCATAAACCACCTCAATAAACTCTCCTATAGGCTAGAATAGGAGATATCAGTCCATAAACCACCTCAATAAACACTCCTATAGGCTAGAATAGGAGATATCAGTCCATAAACCACCTCAATAAACACTCCTATACGCTAGAATAGGAGATATCAGTCCATAAACCACCTCAATAAACTCTCCTATAGGCTAGAATAGGAGATATCAGTCCATAAACCACCTCAATAAACGCTCCTATAGGCTAGAATAGGAGATATCAGTCCATAAACCACCTCAATAAACGCTCCTATATGCTAGAATAGGAGATATCAGTCCATAAACCACCTCAATAAACTCTCCTATAGGCTAGAATAGGAGATATCAGTCCATAAACCACCTCAATAAACGCTCCTATAGGCTAGAATAGGAGATATCAGTCCATAAACCACCTCAATAAACACTCCTATACGCTAGAATAGGAGATATCAGTCCATAAACCACCTCAATAAACTCTCCTATAGGCTAGAATAGGAGATATCAGTCCATAAACCACCTCAATAAACGCTCCTATAGGCTAGAATAGGAGATATCAGTCCATAAACCACCTCAATAAACGCTCCTATACGCTAGAATAGGAGATATCAGTCCATAAACCACCTCAATAAACTCTCCTATAGGCTAGAATAGGAGATATCAGTCCATAAACCACCTCAATAAACGCTCCTATACGCTAGAATAGGAGATATCAGTCCATAAACCACCTCAATAAACTCTCCTATACGCTAGAATAGGAGATATCAGTCCATAAACCACCTCAATAAACTCTCCTATACGCTAGAATAGGAGATATCAGTCCATAAACCACCTCAATAAACTCTCCTATACGCTAGAATAGGAGATATCAGTCCATAAACCACCTCAATAAACACTCCTATAGGCTAGAATAGGAGATATCAGTCCATAAACCACCTCAATAAACACTCCTATACGCTAGAATAGGAGATATCAGTCCATAAACCACCTCAATAAACTCTCCTATACGCTAGAATAGGAGATATCAGTCCATAAACCACCTCAATAAACACTCCTATAGGCTAGAATAGGAGATATCAGTCCATAAACCACCTCAATAAACACTCCTATACGCTAGAATAGGAGATATCAGTCCATAAACCACCTCAATAAACTCTCCTATAGGCTAGAATAGGAGATATCAGTCCATAAACCACCTCAATAAACGCTCCTATAGGCTAGAATAGGAGATATCAGTCCATAAACCACCTCAATAAACGCTCCTATACGCTAGAATAGGAGATATCAGTCCATAAACCACCTCAATAAACTCTCCTATAGGCTAGAATAGGAGATATCAGTCCATAAACCACCTCAATAAACACTCCTATAGGCTAGAATAGGAGATATCAGTCCATAAACCACCTCAATAAACACTCCTATACGCTAGAATAGGAGATATCAGTCCATAAACCACCTCAATAAACTCTCCTATAGGCTAGAATAGGAGATATCAGTCCATAAACCACCTCAATAAACGCTCCTATAGGCTAGAATAGGAGATATCAGTCCATAAACCACCTCAATAAACTCTCCTATACGTTAGAATAGGAGATATCAGTCCATAAACCACCTCAATAAACTCTCCTATACGCTAGAATAGGAGATATCAGTCCATAAACCACCTCAATAAACTCTCCTATACGCTAGAATAGGAGATATCAGTCCATAAACCACCTCAATAAACTCTCCTATACGCTAGAATAGGAGATATCAGTCCATAAACCACCTCAATAAACTCTCCTATATGCTAGAATAGGAGATATCAGTCCATAAACCACCTCAATAAACACTCCTATACGCTAGAATAGGAGATATCAGTCCATAAACCACCTCAATAAACTCTCCTATAGGCTAGAATAGGAGATATCAGTCCATAAACCACCTCAATAAACACTCCTATAGGCTAGAATAGGAGATATCAGTCCATAAACCACCTCAATAAACTCTCCTATACGCTAGAATAGGAGATATCAGTCCATAAACCACCTCAATAAACTCTCCTATAGGCTAGAATAGGAGATATCAGTCCATAAACCACCTCAATAAACGCTCCTATAGGCTAGAATAGGAGATATCAGTCCATAAACCACCTCAATAATCGCTCCTATACGCTAGAATAGGAGATATCAGTCCATAAACCACCTCAATAAACTCTCCTATACGCTAGAATAGGAGATATCAGTCCATAAACCACCTCAATAAACACTCCTATAGGCTAGAATAGGAGATATCAGTCCATAAACCACCTCAATAAACACTCCTATACGCTAGAATAGGAGATATCAGTCCATAAACCACCTCAATAAACTCTCCTATAGGCTAGAATAGGAGATATCAGTCCATAAACCACCTCAATAAACGCTCCTATAGGCTAGAATAGGAGATATCAGTCCATAAACCACCTCAATAAACGCTCCTATACGCTAGAATAGGAGATATCAGTCCATAAACCACCTCAATAAACTCTCCTATAGGCTAGAATAGGAGATATCAGTCCATAAACCACCTCAATAAACGCTCCTATAGGCTAGAATAGGAGATATCAGTCCATAAACCACCTCAATAAACGCTCCTATACGCTAGAATAGGAGATATCAGTCCATAAACCACCTCAATAAACTCTCCTATACGTTAGAATAGGAGATATCAGTCCATAAACCACCTCAATAAACTCTCCTATACGCTAGAATAGGAGATATCAGTCCATAAACCACCTCAATAAACTCTCCTATACGCTAGAATAGGAGATATCAGTCCATAAACCACCTCAATAAACTCTCCTATACGCTAGAATAGGAGATATCAGTCCATAAACCACCTCAATAAACTCTCCTATACGCTAGAATAGGAGATATCAGTCCATAAACCACCTCAATAAACACTCCTATACGCTAGAATAGGAGATATCAGTCCATAAACCACCTCAATAAACTCTCCTATAGGCTAGAATAGGAGATATCAGTCCATAAACCACCTCAATAAACACTCCTATAGGCTAGAATAGGAGATATCAGTCCATAAACCACCTCAATAAACACTCCTATAGGCTAGAATAGGAGATATCAGTCCATAAACCACCTCAATAAACACTCCTATAGGCTAGAATAGGAGATATCAGTCCATAAACCACCTCAATAAACTCTCCTATAGGCTAGAATAGGAGATATCAGTCCATAAACCACCTCAATAAACGCTCCTATAGGCTAGAATAGGAGATATCAGTCCATAAACCACCTCAATAAACGCTCCTATACGCTAGAATAGGAGATATCAGTCCATAAACCACCTCAATAAACTCTCCTATAGGCTAGAATAGGAGATATCAGTCCATAAACCACCTCAATAAACGCTCCTATACGCTAGAATAGGAGATATCAGTCCATAAACCACCTCAATAAACGCTCCTATACGCTAGAATAGGTGATATCAGTCCATAAACCACCTCAATAAACGCTCCTATGCGCTAGAATAGGAGATATCAGTCCATAAACCACCTCAATAAACTCTCCTATACGCTAGAATAGGAGATATCAGTCCATAAACCACCTCAATAAACGCTCCTATACGCTAGAATAGGAGATATCAGTCCATAAACCACCTCAATAAACACTCCTATACGCTAGAATAGGAGATATCAGTCCATAAACCACCTCAATAAACACTCCTATACGCTAGAATAGGAGATATCAGTCCATAAACCACCTCAATAAACACTCCTATACGCTAGAATAGGAGATATCAGTCCATAAACCACCTCAATAAACACTCCTATACGCTAGAATAGGTGATATCAGTCCATAAACCACCTCAATAAACACTCCTATACGCTAGAATAGGTGATATCAGTCCATAAACCACCTCAATAAACTCTCCTATACGCTAGAATAGGAGATATCAGTCCATAAACCACCTCAATAAACACTCCTATACGCTAGAATAGGAGATATCAGTCCATAAACCACCTCAATAAACTCTCCTATACGCTAGAATAGGAGATATCAGTCCATAAACCACCTCAATAAACTCTCCTATACGCTAGAATAGGAGATATCAGTCCATAAACCACCTCAATAAACGCTCCTATAGGCTAGAATAGGAGATATCAGTCCATAAACCACCTCAATAAACGCTCCTATACGCTAGAATAGGAGATATCAGTCCATAAACCACCTCAATAAACTCTCCTATACGCTAGAATAGGAGATATCAGTCCATAAACCACCTCAATAAACGCTCCTATAGGCTAGAATAGGAGATATCAGTCCATAAACCACCTCAATAAACTCTCCTATACGCTAGAATAGGAGATATCAGTCCATAAACCACCTCAATAAACTCTCCTATACGCTAGAATAGGAGATATCAGTCCATAAACCACCTCAATAAACTCTCCTATACGCTAGAATAGGAGATATCAGTCCATAAACCACCTCAATAAACTCTCCTATACGCTAGAATAGGAGATATCAGTCCATAAACCACCTCAATAAACTCTCCTATACGCTAGAATAGGAGATATCAGTCCATAAACCACCTCAATAAACTCTCCTATACGCTAGAATAGGAGATATCAGTCCATAAACCACCTCAATAAACACTCCTATACGCTAGAATAGGAGATATCAGTCCATAAACCACCTCAATAAACTCTCCTATAGGCTAGAATAGGAGATATCAGTCCATAAACCACCTCAATAAACACTCCTATAGGCTAGAATAGGAGATATCAGTCCATAAACCACCTCAATAAACACTCCTATAGGCTAGAATAGGAGATATCAGTCCATAAACCACCTCAATAAACACTCCTATAGGCTAGAATAGGAGATATCAGTCCATAAACCACCTCAATAAACTCTCCTATAGGCTAGAATAGGAGATATCAGTCCATAAACCACCTCAATAAACGCTCCTATAGGCTAGAATAGGAGATATCAGTCCATAAACCACCTCAATAAACGCTCCTATACGCTAGAATAGGAGATATCAGTCCATAAACCACCTCAATAAACTCTCCTATAGGCTAGAATAGGAGATATCAGTCCATAAACCACCTCAATAAACGCTCCTATACGCTAGAATAGGAGATATCAGTCCATAAACCACCTCAATAAACGCTCCTATACGCTAGAATAGGTGATATCAGTCCATAAACCACCTCAATAAACGCTCCTATGCGCTAGAATAGGAGATATCAGTCCATAAACCACCTCAATAAACTCTCCTATGCGCTAGAATAGGAGATATCAGTCCATAAACCACCTCAATAAACTCTCCTATGCGCTAGAATAGGAGATATCAGTCCATAAACCCCCTCAATAAACACTCCTATACGCTAGAATAGGAGATATCAGTCCATAAACCACCTCAATAAACTCTCCTATACGCTAGAATAGGAGATATCAGTCCATAAACCACCTCAATAAACACTCCTATACGCTAGAATAGGAGATATCAGTCCATAAACCACCTCAATAAACACTCCTATACGCTAGAATAGGAGATATCAGTCCATAAACCACCTCAATAAACACTCCTATACGCTAGAATAGGAGATATCAGTCCATAAACCACCTCAATAAACACTCCTATACGCTAGAATAGGTGATATCAGTCCATAAACCACCTCAATAAACACTCCTATACGCTAGAATAGGTGATATCAGTCCATAAACCACCTCAATAAACTCTCCTATACGCTAGAATAGGAGATATCAGTCCATAAACCACCTCAATAAACACTCCTATACGCTAGAATAGGAGATATCAGTCCATAAACCACCTCAATAAACTCTCCTATACGCTAGAATAGGAGATATCAGTCCATAAACCACCTCAATAAACACTCCTATACGCTAGAATAGGAGATATCAGTCCATAAACCACCTCAATAAACACTCCTATACGCTAGAATAGGAGATATCAGTCCATAAACCACCTCAATAAACACTCCTATACGCTAGAATAGGAGATATCAGTCCATAAACCACCTCAATAAACTCTCCTATACGCTAGAATAGGAGATATCAGTCCATAAACCACCTCAATAAACGCTCCTATACGCTAGAATAGGAGATATCAGTCCATAAACCACCTCAATAAACGCTCCTATACGCTAGAATAGGAGATATCAGTCCATAAACCACCTCAATAAACACTCCTATACGCTAGAATAGGAGATATCAGTCCACAAACCACCTCAATAAACACTCCTATACGCTAGAATAGGAGATATCAGTCCATAAACCACCTCAATAAACTCTCCTATACGCTAGAATAGGAGATATCAGTCCATAAACCACCTCAATAAACACTCCTATACGCTAGAATAGGAGATATCAGTCCATAAACCACCTCAATAAACACTCCTATACGCTAGAATAGGAGATATCAGTCCATAAACCACCTCAATAAACACTCCTATACGCTAGAATAGGAGATATCAGTCCATAAACCACCTCAATAAACTCTCCTATACGCTAGAATAGGTGATATCAGTCCATAAACCACCTCAATAAACGCTCCTATACGCTAGAATAGGAGATATCAGTCCATAAACCACCTCAATAAACGCTCCTATACGCTAGAATAGGAGATATCAGTCCATAAACCACCTCAATAAACTCTCCTATACGCTAGAATAGGAGATATCAGTCCATAAACCACCTCAATAAACACTCCTATACGCTAGAATAGGAGATATCAGTCCATAAACCACCTCAATAAACTCTCCTATGCGCTAGAATAGGAGATATCAGTCCATAAACCACCTCAATAAACTCTCCTATGCGCTAGAATAGGAGATATCAGTCCATAAACCCCCTCAATAAACACTCCTATGCGCTAGAATAGGAGATATCAGTCCATAAACCACCTCAATAAACTCTCCTATAGGCTAGAATAGGAGATATCAGTCCATAAACCACCTCAATAAACACTCCTATACGCTAGAATAGGTGATATCAGTCCATAAACCACCTCAATAAACACTCCTATACGCTAGAATAGGTGATATCAGTCCATAAACCACCTCAATAAACTCTCCTATAGGCTAGAATAGGAGATATCAGTCCATAAACCACCTCAATAAACACTCCTATACGCTAGAATAGGAGATATCAGTCCATAAACCACCTCAATAAACACTCCTATACGCTAGAATAGGAGATATCAGTCCATAAACCACCTCAATAAACACTCCTATACGCTAGAATAGGAGATATCAGTCCATAAACCACCTCAATAAACACTCCTATACGCTAGAATAGGAGATATCAGTCCATAAACCACCTCAATAAACACTCCTATACGCTAGAATAGGAGATATCAGTCCATAAACCACCTCAATAAACTCTCCTATACGCTAGAATAGGAGATATCAGTCCATAAACCACCTCAATAAACACTCCTATACGCTAGAATAGGAGATATCAGTCCATAAACCACCTCAATAAACACTCCTATACGCTAGAATAGGAGATATCAGTCCATAAACCACCTCAATAAACACTCCTATACGCTAGAATAGGAGATATCAGTCCATAAACCACCTCAATAAACTCTCCTATACGCTAGAATAGGAGATATCAGTCCATAAACAGCCTCTGAAGCTCCGCTGAAGTCGAACTTCTCTCTGGTTTTCTGGGGAAAAGCTGCCTCTGTGAGTGAGATCTCCGAGGCGGTGAAGCTCTGAAGATAACGAGGGACTGGGTCCCAGTGGAGGGATGGCTGGTCTGATTAAAAATGGATTAATGAGTTAAAAATGGATGAAGAGTCCTGAGACTGAGAGGCTGCAGAGGGAAATCAGGGAGTCGCTGTAGAGCGCGGCTCAATCAGGACCTCAGGCACCACCACCTTAACTACAACGCAGTGAACTCATTATGCAGGCTCCGCCCACACCTGCGCTCTCACAGCCTGTGACGTTGGACAAGCTTTACGCTCCGCTTAATGAGAACAGCGCCACTGTCGTTTGCAGCGTGTCGATATGAAGAGAACCTTTGATTGGTGAGGTTTAACCACGGCTCTCTCTGATTGGTGAGGTTTAACCACGGCGCTCTCTGATTGGTGGGTTTAACCACGGCGCTCTCTGATTGGTGGGGTTTAACCACGGTGCTCTCTGATTGGTGGGTTTTAACCACGGCGCTCTCTGATTGGTGAGGTTTAACCACGGCGCTCTCTGATTGGTGGGTTTTAACCACAGTGCTCACTGATTGGTGGGTTTTAACCACTGTTTTCTCTGATTGGTGGGTTTTAACCATGGCGCTCTCTGATTGGTGGGGTTTAACCACGGTGTTCTCTGATTGGTGGGTGTTTTAACCACGGTGTTCTCTGATTGGTGGGTTTTAACCACGGTGTTCTCTGATTGGTGGGTGTTTTAACCACGGTGTTCTCTGATTGGTGGGTTTTAACCACGGTGCTCTCTGATTGGTGGGTGTTTTAACCACGGTGCTCTCTGATTGGTGGGTGTTTTAACCATGGCACTCTCTGATTGGTGGGTTTTAACCACAGCGTTCTCTGATTGGTGGGTGTTTTAACCATGGTCTTCTCTGATTGGTGGGTTTTAACCACAGTGTTCTCTGATTGGTGGGTGTTTTAACCACTGTGTTCTCTGATTGGTGGGTGTTTTAACCACGGTGTTCTCTGATTGGTGGGTTTTAACCATGGTGCTCTCTGATTGGTGGGTGTTTTAACCACGGTGCTCTCTGATTGGTGGGTGTTTTAACCATGGCGCTCTATGATTGGTGGGTGTTTTAACCACAGTGCTCTCTGATTGGTGGGTGTTTTAACCACTGTGTTCTCTGATTGGTGGGGTTTCACCACGGCGTTCTCCGATTGGTGGGTTTTAACCACGATGCTCTCCGATTGGTGTGTTTTTAACCACGGCGCTCTCTGATTGGTGGGTTTTTAACCACAGCGCTCTCTGATTGGTTGGGTTTAACCACAGTGCTCTCAGATTGGTGGGTTTTTAACCACAGCGCTCTCTGATTGGTGGGGTTTAACCACAGCGCTCTCTGATTGGTGGGTTTTATCTCAGTCAGTCAAACTGCCCCTTCCTGTCAATGCCACATTAAAGCAGAACCGATTTTTCTAAAGTTCTCTGTGCAAATAAACAGTTAAGATGTAAACAGAGCGGTTCAGAGCGGTCCTCTGTTCTAGATAAACTGACTGAGTCAGAACCGCTCACAGTGGTGGTGATAGGAACCAGACGTCCCCCTCTAAAAGCTCCTCACAGTGGTGGTGATAGGAACCAGACGTCCCTCTAAAAGCTCCTCACAGTGGTGGTGATGGGAACCAGACGTCCCTCTAAAAGCTCCTCACAGTGGTGGTGATGGGAACCAGACGTCCCTCTAAAAGCTCCTCACAGAAAGTTCCTACATGAACTGGTTCTGAATTCACTGCCTGATGACTGAGACGCTGTTTTATGAGAGTTTAGAGAACTTCAACTCCATTCATGGTGGAGGGAGACATGCAGGGCGCTGTGTGGCAAAATAGTCCCCAAAGAAAACTCATTATTCCAGATTTTCCACTGTTTTCCTAAAGTTTTATTTGCTAGTTTCAGTTTTAACACATTTATGTGCTGTGTGTAATGGTCAGCGATAAAAGAGCCAGTCTGAGCCTGTTCAGTGTGTTTACACACATCCCGGCGGAGTGATACGGTGCATCACCTCTGCTCAG
>NC_051222.1:405000-412500 GCF_015220715.1 Pygocentrus nattereri | reverse complement strand
TGGACTGACCATGAGACAGACAGACAGACAGACAGACAGACAGATAGACAAAACAGACAGACAGTGAGACAGACAGACAGACAGTGAGACAGACAAAACAGACAGACAGACAGACGGACAGACAGACAGTGAGAAAGACAGTGAGACAGACAGACAAAACAGACAGACAGACAGTGAGACAGACAGACAGACAAAACAGACAGTGAGAAAGACAGTGAGAGACAGTGAGAAAGACAGTGAGACAGACAGACAAAACAGACAGACAGACAGTGAGACAGACAGACAGACAAAACAGACAGTGAGAAAGACAGTGAGAGACAGTGAGACAGACAGACAGACAGACAGACAAAACAGACAGACAGACAAAACAGACAGACAGACAGACAGACACTGAGACAGACAGTGAGACAGACAGACAGTGAGACAGACAGCACCAGTGCTGAAGGAAACTGCAGGTGTGTAATAAAGTATTTCTACTGTACTTCAGTTACAGAGAGTTGAACAACGAGGGTTCACACCTCAACACACTATTATTATTATTATTATTATTATTATTTTACTTTCTAAGAATAATTATAATAACAGTGTGTGTTCAGGGTGTTGTGTGAGATGTATATGAGCGATAGCACCCTGAAACAGACTCAGTCATGTGGGTAGATAGATAGATAAATAAATAAATAAATAAATAAATAAATAAATAAATAAGAGAGATACTGAGAGAGCCACACAGCAGCTAACAGTGCAGTGAAATAAAGAACGCTGGAGCTACGGCTACACACCGGTAAATTACTGCAACACTGCGATATACTGTAATATACTGTGATATACTGTAATATATCCTGTAATATACTGCGATATACTGTAATATACTGCAATATACTGCAATATACTGTGATATACTGTAATATACTGTAATATACTGCGATATCCTGTAACACACTGCGATATATTGTAATATACTGTAATATACTGCGATATACTGTAATATACTGCGATATACTACTGTGATATACTGTAATATACTGTAATATACTGTAATATACTGTAATATACTGCGATATACTGTAATATATCCTGTAATATACTGCGATATACTGTAATATACTGTAATATACTGCGATATCCTGTAACACACTGCGATATATTGTAATATACTGTAATATACTGCGATATACTGTAATATACTGCGATATACTACTGTGATATACTGTAATATACTGTAATATACTGTAATATACTGTAATATACTGCGATATACTGTAATATATCCTGTAATATACTGCGATATACTGTAATATACTGCAATATACTGCAATATACTGCGATATACTGCGATATACTGTAATATACTGTAATATACTGCGATATCCTGTAACACAGTGTGATATATTGTAATATACTGTAATATACTGCGATATACTGTAATATACTGCGATATACTACTGTGATATACTGTAATATACTGTAATATACTGTAATATACTGCGATATACTGTAATATATCCTGTAATATACTGCGATATACTGTAATATACTGCAATATACTGCAATATACTGTGATATACTGTAATATACTGCGATATCCTGTGACACACTGCGATATATTGTAATATACTGTAATATACTGCGATATACTGTAATATACTGCGATATACTACTGTGATATACTGTAATATACTGTGATATACTGTAATATACTGCGATATACTACTGCGATATACTGTAATATACTGCAATATACTGTAATATACTGCGATATACTACTGCGATATACTGTAATATACTGCAATATACTGTAATATACTGCAATATACTGTAATATACTGTAATATACTGCGACATACTGTAATATACTGCGATATACTGCGATATACTACTGCGATATACTGTAATATACTGCAATATACTGTAGTATACTGCAATATACTGTAATATACTGCGACATACTGCGACATACTGTAATATACTGCGACACACTAATATACTGTAATATACTGCGATATACTGTAATATACTGCGATATACTGTAATATACTGCGACATACTGTAATATAATGTAATATACTGCGATATACTGTAATATAGTGCGATATACTGTGATATACTGTAATATACTGCGATACTGTAATATACTGTAATATACTGCGACATACTGCGATATACTGTAATATACTGCGATATACTGTAATATACTGCGACATACTGTAATATACTGTAATATACTGCGATATACTGTAATATACTGTGATATACTGTAATATGCTGTAATATACTGCGATATACTACTGCGATATACTGTAATATACTGCAATATACTGTAATATACTGCGATATACTGTAATATACTGTAATATACTGTGACATACTGTAATATACTGTAATATACTGCGATATACTGTAATATACTGCAATATACTGTGATATACTGTGATATACTGCGATATACTATAATATACTGCGATATACTGCAATATACTGTAATATAGTGTGATATACTGCAATATACTGCGATATACTGTAATATACTGCAATATACTGTAATATACTGTAATATACTGCAATATACTGTAATATACTGCGATGTACTGTAATATACTGCGATATACTGTAATGTACTGCGATATACTGTGATATGGTGTAATATACTGTAATATACTGCAATATACTGCGATATACTGCAATATACTGCAATATACTGTAATATACTGCGATATACTGTAATATACTGCGATATCCTGCAATATACTGTAATATACTGCAATATACTGCGATATAATGTAATATACTGCAATTTACTGTAATATACTGTAATATACTGCGATGTACTGTAATATACTGCGATGTACTGTAATGTACTGCGATATACTGCGATATGCTGTAATATACTGTAATATACTGCGATATACTCCGATATACTGTAATATACTGTGATATACTGCGATATACTGTAATATACTGCAATATACTGCAATATACTGCGATATACTGTAAGATACTGCAATATACTGTAATATACTGTAATATACTGCGATATACTGTAATATACTGTAATATACTGCAATATACTGCGATATACTGTAATATACTGCAATATACTGTAATATACTGTGATATACTGTAATATACTGTTATATACTGCGATATACTGTAATATACTGTGATATACTGTAATTTACTGTAATATACTGCGATATACAGCACGCCTGTGTTACTGTAGTGCTGAGAATGACCCACCACCCAAATAGTACCTGCTCTGTGAGGGTCCATGGGGGTCCTGACCACTGAAGAACAGGGTAACAGAGTATCAGAGAAACAGATGGACTACAGTCTGTAACTGTAGAACTACAAAGACCAGCTATACAGTCAGTGGAGCTGATAAAAGTGGACAGTGAGCGCAGAAACAAGGAGGCGGTCAGAATGTTATGCCTGACCAGTGTGTGTGTGTGTGTTTGTGTTTGTGTGTGTGTAGTCTGCTTCCACTCACTCTGGTGGCTGGTATGCAGATGGCCGGCAGGTGTGTGTGATTGGAGGAGGAGCCTGTGCCGTGTGGCTCCGCCTCTCTGCCGCCACAACATATTAAAAAACCTATTAGTTCCAGATGCCTGGTGGAGTCTTTAAAGCCCCCAGGAGCCTTTAAACCTGCCTGTGGGCTTGAACTGCACACCTGGCATCTTTCCTTTGTGTGGCGTAATCGCTGTCCCTTAGGTTGCTGTTGGGGGGTTGAAGTGCACATTACACCGCAGTGCATGCTGGGTATTGTAGTGCAGCACACTGTGAAAGGGGCTGATGTTAATGGAAGGTTAGAATAGCTTTGTGGGCAGAGAGTGTGGAATTAGGGTGAACTCACACTGTGCCTGGCTGCCTGAACACAATCACCCCCCACGCTGCCCACTCCCCCCACCAGCCTGCACTCAGTCTACGCTAAAGATCCCAGGCTCAGTGTCCGTATATGGACCGCATGTTCTGGGGAGTGAACGCCACGATCCGGAGCTTTGTTTACTGAAACCGTGTTTACGCATTACATCACTGAGCACAGCGGGGGAGATTGGAGGGTACTGGCCCTTTAACGCGTCCATGAATCCGTTCGGCAGCGCAGCTCTGAGGCCTCTTGGCCTGAATGAGGCTAATTGATCACGACGGCGAGATATTCCTTCAGAGAATTACACAATCGATATGTTCATACTCCGGTAATATGAGCAGATCGACGGCGCACTTTATGGACTGAGCAGCGCAGAGGAGGAAAGAGATATCCATCGATTCTGCAGCCTTATTTCAGCAGCACCGCCATATTAGGGCACGACTCAAAATACCAGCTAATTCATCAGTGACGACTAAGCAGAGCAGATCCCTCAACTCAGACACAGAGAGACCCTCAACTCAGATACAGAGAGACCCTCAACTCAGATACAGAGAGACCCTCAACTCAGATACAGAGAGACCCTCAACTCAGACACAGAGAGACCCTCAACTCAGACACAGAGAGACTCTCAACTCAGACACAGAGAGACTCTCAACTCAGACACAGAGAGACCCTCAACTCAGAGACAGAGAGACCCTCAACTCAGATACAGAGAGACTCTCAACTCAGACACAGAGAGACCCTCAACTCAGACACAGAGAGACTCTGAACTCAGACACAGAGAGACTCTCAACTCAGACACAGAGAGACCCTCAACTCAGACACAGAGAGACCCTCAACTCAGACACAGAGAGACTCTCAACTCAGACACAGAGAGACCCTCAACTCAGACACAGAGAGACTCTCAACTCAGACACAGAGAGGCCGTCAACTCACAGAGAGACCCTCAACTCAGATACAGAGAGACCCTCAACTCAGACACAGAGAGACTCTCAACTCAGACACAGAGAGACCCTCAACTCAGACACAGAGAGACTCTCAACTCAGACACAGAGAGACTCTCAACTCAGACACAGAGAGACCCTCAACTCAGACACAGAGAGACCCTCAACTCAGAGAAAGCCTCTCAACTCAGAGACAGAGAGACCCTCAACTCAGAGAAAGCCTCTCAACTCAGAGACAGAGAGAGCCTCAACTCAGACACAGAGAGACCCTCAACTCAGAGACAGAGAGAGCCTCAACTCAGACACAGAGAGACCCTCAACTCAGACACAGAGAGACCCTTAACTAGGAGAGAGATCCTTAACTCAGACACAGAGACACCCTCAACTAAGACACAGAGACACCCTCAACTCAGTCACAGAGAGACCCTCAACTCAGAGACAGAGAGACCCTCAACTCAGAGACAGAGAGACCCTCAACTCAGAGACAGAGAGACCCTCAACTCAGAGAGAGACCCTCAACTCAGAGACAGAGACCCTCAACTCAGAGAAAGAGAGACCCTCAACTCAGACACAGAGAGACCCTCAACTCAGAGACAGAGAGAGCCTCAACTCAGACACAGAGAGACCCTCAACTCAGACACAGAGAGACCCTTAACTAGGAGAGAGATCCTTAACTCAGAGACCGATACCCTTAACTCAGACACAGAAAGACCCTCAACTCAGACAGAGAGACCCTCAAGCCAGAGACAAAGTGACCCTCAACTCAGTCATAGCGAGACCCTCAACCCAGAGACAGAGAGACCCTCAACTCAGAGAGAGACCCTCAACTCAGACAGAGAGACCTTTAACTAAGAGACAGAGTGACCCTTAAGTCAGAGAGAGAGAGAGACCCTTAACTCTGAATGGGGAAAGATCAGACCACAGTAGGCTCAGTGGGGGCGGGGCCTAACTGCTGTTGATGGAGCAGCATTCATGGTGATGTCACAGGCGTAATGACATCTAAACAGGCCGTTCTTAGCAGTGTAGTTTCCAAATATGGACTATTTTGTATTGTTTTCTATGATATGGGCCCTTTAATGCCCCCCCACAAACCCACACTATAATAACGGTAATATTTTGCAGCTTCATGTATTTTTCAGTAACTCTAAACTGTCTGTTCCAGAGTGAGAGTCAGACTCTACCTGTCAGTGTTTTACTCTCTCTCTAACCTGCGGTGGATTTCCCTCATCATTTTTAACGCTTAAAATAATTGACCTTGAGAAATTAATTACTGGAGTGCCCTGCTGCTAAACCCCCCTACACCCCCCCACCCCCGTCCAGTGTGGAGAGGACTCATGCAGGTGATTCATTTTTCATGCCTTTATCAGGCTCCATTTCTCAGCTGCATTTGTCCTCTGCAGGGGAATCGCTGCCTTTCCGCAGCTCTATATCATTAGCGCTGCAGCTAATCACAGCTAAATGATCATTACACACAAACAGTAGAGTTTGATCTGAATTATTAATTAGTCATGGCTCCGTCACTGCCTACATCCAACTGCTGTGGTTATAAGTGCAGCTAAAAACAGCAGCAGCCAGAATGTAGTCCATGTTTATAGATAACGTCGTCAAATTTCTTTGGGAATAGCCTGTCTGTGCTCTGGGGGCTGAGCAAGTACAGTTTACATGCAAATAACACACAAAAAACAGCTGAGCAACACTTTAGCAACCACTTGGGATACTAAAGCAACAGCCAAGAAACACCTTAGCAACATCCTTGGATAACATAGCAATGGCCAAGCAACACCTTAGCAACTACCTGGGATATTACAGCAACAGCCAAGCACCACCAAGTTACCACTTGGGCTACCATAACAACTGCCTAGCAATATGTTAGCAACCACCTGGGATAAGAGCTTGGCTATTAAAAGTTTACTAAACGACGCGTTTAAGGGTTCATCGACCACGCGTTTATCAGTGTACTAAACAACGCGTTTAAGGGTTCATCGACCCCGCGTATATCGGTTTACTAAACGACGCGTTTAAGGGTTCATCGACCCCGCGTATATCGGTTTACTAAACGACGCGTTTAAGGGTTCATCGACCCCGCGTATATCGGTTTACTAAACGACGCGTTTAAGGGTTCATCGACCCCGCGTTTAAGGGTTTACTAAACGACGCGTTTAAGGGTTCATCGACCCCGCGTTTAAGGGTTTATTAAACGACGCATTTAAGGGTTCATCGACCCCGCGTTTATCGGTTTACTAAACGACGCGTTTAAGGGTTCATCGACCCCGCGTTTATCGGTTTACTAAACGACGCATTTAAGGGTTCATCGACCCCGCGTATATCAGTGTACTAAACGACGCGTTTAAGGGTTCATCGACCCCGCGTATATCGGTTTACTAAACGACGCGTTTAAGGGTTCATCGACCCCGCGTTTAACGGTTTACTAAACGACGCGTTTAAGGGTTCATCGACCCCGCGTTTAACGATTTACTAAACGACGCGTTTAAGGGTTCATCGACCCCGCGTTTAACGATTTACTAAACGACGCGTTTAAGGGTTCATCGACCCCGCGTTTAACGATTTACTAAACGACGCGTTTAAGGGTTCATCGACCCCGCGTTTAACGATTTACTAAACGACGCGTTTAAGGGTTCATCGACCCCGCGTTTAACGGTTTACTAAACGACGCGTTTAAGGGTTCATCGACCCCGC
>NC_051222.1:357500-392500 GCF_015220715.1 Pygocentrus nattereri | reverse complement strand
CTGTGACCA
Source organism: Pygocentrus nattereri (assembly GCF_015220715.1). Lineage (NCBI taxonomy): Eukaryota > Metazoa > Chordata > Actinopteri > Characiformes > Serrasalmidae > Pygocentrus > Pygocentrus nattereri. Next base: position 392,491 of record NC_051222.1, on the reverse strand, counting down.
ATTCCGAAATTATTCCCCTCCTTTACAGAGCGTCAGTTCTCCCGGGAAATCTAAGAGCGAAGGAAAACAGCAGCCGGAGCCGTGGAATTATAAATAAAGTTGTTTTCCTCCTGACGGTCAAATGCGCTTCTTCATAAACCGACCTTGTCCTCAGTGTAAGCTAATGCAGTTTTTTATTCTCGGAATTCTCTCTCATTTCATTTGAAGTAAAAGAATCAAAATCCACCGTGAAATTCCTTGAAGCGTAGAAAAATATGAAAAACAAAAACACACAAAAAACTGGTTCTGTATTTTCCTGGAGTCAAAACTGACCTGTGCTCGCATCATTGACACAATTCCTTCGAGTCTAATCAAAGAAATGTTGGCAGAAATAAATCAAGCCTCTTTTATCAGTAATAAAGTCTTCTCTCAGCCTTTCTACACACCAAAACCCTGAAATTAGCAGTAATTAGACCCCTGACTAAGAAACCTGACCTATATCCCTGTGAGCTGACCCTTCTCTCTACATCAAAGAGTCTGGAGAAAGCAGCAGCCAAGTTCATACATGCATAAATAACATACAGGGTTTAGTCCTGAGACAGTACCAGAGAACAACCTCTGACTATCCTGTGAACAAGGCTGATAGATCTTTCTGCTAAATTGACATGGCAAACCATCTGTACATACAAAAGCATGGTGTACCACAAGGCTCTGTTCTAGGATCTCTACTAGTCTCATTATATACAACAGAATTTGTATGGTGAAGAGTTTTCTCTAACAGAGCTCAGCTCCTCCGTCTCTTCTACCACATATGCCCCCCGGGAAACCCAGCCCCGCCTACACAATAAGAGTCCTAATCAGAATAACCCAAAAACAAATGCTGAAGATCTAATAACCCAAACAAGGTCAAAACATTCTCAAACACACTGAAGATTCTGCACCATTTATAACTCACTACTGAAATGTGTGGAGTTGATCATGTAGAGTTGTTTGTACTGAAAGGTCAGAGTGATTTTAGCCTGATCTCTTCCAGTGAAGCTCAACTTCAGACAATTCTCAGGTGGGTTTCATCTGCTCGTGAGGGGCTTTCACACAAACCTGTGGAGTCCATGCAGCTGGATTATACTATTATTGTAGCAAAAGCAGACCAAATACTAAGAAACTAACGTTGAAATTTCAAAAATGATACTTTTCACTCAAACTGTTACACTGATAAAAAGACGTGATGAAAAGCTTCGTATTCAGTTAGAAAAGAGTACAAATTAGATGCATTTCTGCCAGTGATCTGAGAACTTCTGGACCCCTCTATAGGCCACTGCACTGTTGTCTTTTCATGCTTGGCTTGCAAAGCGTCTGTAAATACAAAAGTAGTGTGGTGTTCCACAAGGCTCCATTCTAGGGCCTTTACTGTTCTCATGTTATATGCTACCTTTAGGTGCTGTACAATCACTGTACAAAGAAATGTGAACTGAATCGACTCATCATCCAAAGAGAAATTACCGGAATGTAGACGTGAGTAATAAATAATGAGTTTTGTATTGAGTCTGTTGGGCTGCTAATACTGAAAGGGTGTTATTATTATTATTATTATTATTATTATTATTATTATTATTATTACTACTACTAAAACTGCTGTTTGTCAAGTACATACAAAGATACCAATAAATATGAACAAATGTACAAAGTCAAGAATATATTTAAGACAAATGATTCTTCATGAAGTTAAAGAAATTCTCCTTTACAAGATAAAAGTCCTTTGTTTTCAGACTCAGATTCCTTTATTGATCCCAGGGGAAATTGCAGAATTGAAGGCCAAATCTAAGGGGCTTTATTAACTTTCCCTGAACAGTTCAGCAGCACTAACGCTTTAAGCACGTAACACCGCGTGGACAGAAACTAAACAAAACTTTAGTTGCACCAAAGCTGAACTCCAGCCAGGTTAAGGCAGCGCTGTTCCGAGACTGAACTCCAGCGACATTCCCGAACTCCAACCCAATTCCACTTTCCGGATAATGTCAGATTTTTTTGTGGTTGAAAAATAAAAGCTTGTTCTGACAAACTGTGCATGTTTTTGTTCCAGCTGAAATCCTCTGGTGGTGGATGTGCAGAGCTAATGAGGACCTGAGAGATTGTTTTCTGATCTTGATCATCAGAAACGTGCGAAAACATCGGCGGCAGCGTCTCCTACTGTACGCGCTACGCCTTCCTTTCTTCCATCCCAACATGAAAAAACAAAGAGAGGAAAAAAGGAACGAGCTTCAAAGATCTGTGTGCATGTTCACGCGTCGCTTTCTGCCGAAAAGAAGGAGAGGAGAGCGGAAGTGGCGACGGGAGCAGCGTTTCAGTGGGGGAGCTCTGCCTTCGCTCCCTCCGAATCTTTTAATTAAGAGCCGCAGTACAGCGAGAGCAGATTGCGTCAGTTAGCGTTAGCCTTTACCTGAAAGGCCGCAGTGAAGAGCCGAACCGTTCTCAGCCCAAACGGAGCAGGAAAACAAAGCCCACATTAAAAAAGCTGCTTTGTGCAACTGTGCTAGCGCTAATCCTGCCCAGCGCGGTGGGTCCGCTGCCAAAAGGAAATGTTCAGTGAAGCGCCGCCGGTTAAAAACACTCCTCCACTCCTCTCACACTAATTGGACATGTTGCTCTGAAGGAGAAGAAAAAACTGCGTCGGTTCTGCTTCACGTGTCAAAGAAGGACATTTAACAAAAGGAAAACGCTCAGTTACATCAGCGCCCGCATAGACGGAGCAGGAAAACAGAGGCTGAGGATCAGGGTGGCGCGTTAGCGCTGTGACGGTGCACCACTCCCTCTCAGAGACGCAGCCGCACTCGAGAAAATTACTCACAGCCTATTTACTACAGCGCCTTCTACACCTCGACCAGACTCAGTGGGATAGAAGGGAATAACATGGAACTGACTGAAGTTGGGCCGAGCTCATCTGAGATGGACTGACGCAGAGTGGAAAAGTGTCCTGTGGTCTGACGCATCCACATTTCACACTGTTTCTGGAAATCATGGATGTCGTGCCCTCCGGGCCAAAGAGGAAAAGGACTGTCCGGATTGTTTTCAGCTCAAAGTTCAAAAGCCAGCGTCTCTAATGGTGTGGGGGGGGGGTTAGTGCCCATGGCAGGGGTAACCTGCACATCTGTGAAGGCCCCATTAATGCTGAAAGGTACATACAGGTTTTGGAGCAACATCTGCTGCCATCCAATCAGCGTCTTTTTCAGGGACGTCCTGCTTATTTCAGCAAGACGATGCCAAGCCACATTCTGCACGTGTTACAACAGCGTGGCTTCGTAGTAAAAGAGTGCGGGTACAGCGCGCCGCCAGACAACCTCCGACTCGCCCACAGCGCGCCGCCAGACAACCGCCGACTCGCCCACAGCGCGCCGCCAGACAACCGCCGACTCGCCCACAGCGCGCCGCCAGACAACCGCCGACTCGCCCACAGCGCGCCGCCAGACAACCGCCGACTCGCCCACAGCGCGCCGCCAGACAACCGCCGACTCGCCCACAGCGCGCCGCCAGACAACCGCCGACTCGCCCACAGCGCGCCGCCAGACAACCGCCGACTCGCCCACAGCGCGCCAACCTCCGACTCGCCCACAGCGCGCCGCCAGACAACCTCCGACTCGCCCACAGCGCGCCAACCTCCGACTCACCCACAGCGCGCCGCCAGACAACCTCCGACTCGCCCACAGCGCGCCGCCAGACAACCTCCGACTCGCCCACAGCCCGACGCCAGACAACCGCCGACTCGCCCACAGCCCGCCGCCAGACAACCTCCGACTCGCCCACAGCCCGACAACCGCCGACTCGCCCACAGCCCGACAACCGCCGACTCGCCCACAGCCCGACAACCTCCGACTCGCCCACAGCCCGACAACCTCCGACTCGCCCACAGCCCGACAACCGCAGACTCGCCCACAGCCCGACAACCGCCGACTCGCCCACAGCCCGACAACCGCCGACTCGCCCACAGCCCAACGCCAGACAACCTCCGACTCGCCCACAGCCCGACGCCAAACAACCTCCGACTCGCCCACAGCCCAACGCCAGACAACCTCCGACTCGCCCACAGCCCGACGCCAAACAACCTCCGAATCGCCCACAGCCCGACGCCAGACAACCTCCGACTCGCCCACAGCCCAACGCCAGACAACCTCCGACTCGCCCACAGCCCGACGCCAAAGAAGCACCAACTCCATGATTGTTTGGCTAGAACTCCTAGCCACCGAAATACAGTTGGTCAGTAAATTACTCACTAAAATTTAACTATAACTCTGAACATCATCTCAAACCTCAATCTTTCAGCACAAAGAGGAGGTTGACACACACACACACACACACACACACACACACACTTTGAAGGTCTCTAGCTGTGATGCTGTTGAAGCCAAATCTGAATGTTCGGAATGGTTTGGCCAAAAATCTGATTCCCAAATTCCCCCAGTTCCTCCCTTGAAGTCCCTTCACTCCAGATGTAGACATGTTTTTCTGGAGTTTTAGTGCTGGAGCTACGAGAAAAAGCTCAGAAGTAACAGAAGCTGGAACAGTAGCTGCAACCTTGTCTTTGAATTGATTGTAACGGTGGAGTAAACACATGGTTTTGGTCCTAAAGGGGTTAATGGAGTGATTCTGGCTGCAGAGTGGAGTTTCATAAGTTCATTAGTGTTGTATCCCTGCTGATCCCACTTTAATCCCCCTCTTCATCTTCACGCAGAACGTTTGAGGACAGGTCATGGTGGGGGGTGCGGGGGTCTGAAACAGCAGACGTGCGGTTGCATAACTGGTTTTGAGCACACTAAGAACTTTAGCATCTGCTTACGCTGTCCTTTTGGGACTGTTCGACATATTCCGGGAGATTGACGTTGGGACTTTATTACGACTTTTGGGACTCAGGAGGACACGCTAATCCCCCGAGAGAAGATTTACTGCAGATTAAAAACAAAAAAAGGCTAATTACTTTCTCATTCTTTCATTTTGCAAAGATAAAGTCACACATGTGGCATTGGATCTCGTTCAGTGTTTCTCTGTAAAGGTGTGAGAATCTCCCAGCGAACTCCCACAGAGAGTGGCTGACACCTCTCAGTAGTGGAATCACAGCAGAGTCCTCCCACGGCGGGCAAGCGCTCGAAAATTAAAAAGTGAGTTATGCCCGATGTGCTGAAATATGTTGTTGTGGCTGATAGCAGGGAGAGAAAAAAGCGAGAGAAAAAGAACGAGGGCGATTTTTCTCTCTCTCTCTCTCTCTCTCAGTGGGGAAAAACACCCAGCAGAAGCAGCGAGCAGCTTTGGCTCTGTCGTCATCAATCCTGAGGAGATTTCTGGCTATCGGTAACAGCTGTGATTCAGCGGCTCTTCCCACACAGAGCCGCCGCGCAAAGTGCCCGTATTTGTCTAGCGCTCAGAAGCGTGTATTACTCATCCGCCCGGCCGTTAGAGAGCAGGCCGCGGAAGCAGAGGGGCGAGGTTACGGCTCCTGCCACAGCCAGCGCGGCTAATGCATTAGCGAGAGGCCGGCGCTGGCTAATGGGCCCACACAGCCGGTTCAGGAGTTTAAAACTGAGGCCGCGTCGCACAAAGCTGCCCAACATGACCATAAAAAGCCCATAATGAGTCTGAAGAGCTGTTAGAGGAGATAGAGAGAAGGAGAGAGAGAGAGAGAGAGAGAGACAGACAGAGAGAAAGAGAGTGTGAGTGAGAGAGAGAGTGAGTGAGTGAGTGTGAGAGAGGGAGAGTGTGAGAGAGAGACAGAGAGAGTGAGTGAGAGGGAGAGAGAGAGAGAGACAGAGAGAAAGAGTGAGTGTGTGAGAGAGAGAGTGAGTGAGTGAGTGTGAGAGAGGGAGAGTGTGAGAGAGAGACAGAGAGAGTGAGTGAGAGGGAGAGAGAGAGAGAGAGAGACAGAGAGAAAGAGAAAGAGAGAGAGAGAGAGACAGAGAGAAAGAGAAAGAGAGAGAGAGAGAGAGAGAGAGAGAGAGAGAGAGAGAGAGAGAGAGAGAGAGAGAGAGAGAGAGAAAGAAAGAAAGAAAGAAAGAGAGTGTGAGTGAGTGAGTGAGTGAGTGAGAGAGGGAGAGGGAGTGAGAGGGAGAGAGACAGAGAGAAAGAGTGAGAGGGAGAGAGAGAGAGACAGAGAGAAAGAGAGTAAGAGAGTGAGTGAGTGAGTGAGTGAGTGAGTGAGTGAGTGAGTGAGTGAGTGAGTGAGTGAGTGAGTGTGAGAGAGAGAGAGAGAGAGAGAGACAGAGAATGATGGAGAGAAAGAGAGAGAGTGATAGAGAGAGAGACACAGTGAGTGAGTGAGAGGGAGAGAGAGAGTGAGACCGAGAAAAAGAGAGTGAGTGAGTGAGTGAGTGAGTGATATAGAGAGAGTGAGTGAGTGAGAGAGAGAGAGACAGAGAGAAAGAGTGAGTGTGTGAGAGAGAGAGTGAGTGAGTGAGTGAGTGTGAGAGAGGGAGAGTGTGAGAGAGAGACAGAGAGAGTGAGTGAGAGGGAGAGAGAGAGAGAGAGACAGAGAGAAAGAGAAAGAGAGAGAGAGAGAGAGAGAGAGAGAGAGAGAGAGAGAGAGAGAGAGAGAGAGAGAAAGAAAGAAAGAAAGAAAGAGAGTGTGAGTGAGTGAGTGAGTGAGTGAGAGAGGGAGAGGGAGTGAGAGGGAGAGAGACAGAGAGAAAGAGTGAGAGGGAGAGAGAGAGAGACAGAGAGAAAGAGAGTAAGAGAGTGAGTGAGTGAGTGAGTGAGTGAGTGAGTGAGTGTGAGAGAGAGAGAGAGAGAGAGAGACAGAGAATGATGGAGAGAAAGAGAGAGAGTGATAGAGAGAGAGACACAGTGAGTGAGTGAGAGGGAGAGAGAGAGTGAGACCGAGAAAAAGAGAGTGAGTGAGTGAGTGAGTGAGTGATATAGAGAGAGTGAGTGAGTGAGAGAGAGAAAGACAGAGAGAAAGAGAGTGAGTGAGAGGGAGAGCTGTGATTCAGACTTAATCCCATGGCATCGCAAAGACCCTAACAGCATCAGGATTAGCGGATAATGCGGCCCAAAACACAGCAGCCCCACGAGGCCGAGGCGGTAATCAAACGGTGGGAGTTTAAGAGCTTCAGAACAGACGTGAAAACACGGAGGATCTTCCATAGGACCGCAAACCAGACCCGCAGATAACCTGCAGCCACGACGCACGGAGCTGTCGGAACCGGATGAACGAGCCACGAATGTCGCTGACGCCACAGCGAGGATACCAGCCGCGCCACAGCAGCCGTCAGCGGACCTCTCAGCAACTCCGGCTACGCCACAGCAGCCGCCAGCGGACCTCTCAGTAACACCGGCTACGCCACAGCAGCCGACAGCGGACCTCTCAGTAACACCGGCTACGCCACAGCAGCCGTCAGCGGACCTCTCAGTAACACCGTCTACGCCACAGCAGCCGTCAGCGGACCTCTCAGTAACACCGGCTACGCCACAGCAGCCGTCAGCGGACCTCTCAGCAACTCCGGCTACGCCACAGCGGACCTCTCAGCAACACCGGCTACGCCACAGCAGCCGTCAGCGGACCTCTCAGCAACTCCGGCTACGCCACAGCAGCCGTCAGCGGACCTCTCAGCAACACCGACTACGCCACAGCAGCCGTCAGCGGACCTCTCAGCAACTCTGGCTACGCTACAGCAGCCGTCAGCGGACCTCTCAGTAACACCGGCTACGCCACAGCGGACCTCTCAGCAACTCCGGCTACGCCACAGCGGACCTCTCAGCAACTCCGGCTACGCCACAGCAGCCGTCAGCGGGCCTCTCAGCAACTCCGGCTACGCCACAGCAGCCGTCAGCGGACCTCTCAGCAACTCCGGCTACGCCACAGCAGCCGTCAGCGGACCTCTCAGCAACTCCGGCTACGCCACAGCAGCCGCCAGCGGACCTCTCAGTAACACCGGCTACGCCAGAGCAGCCGACAGCGGACCTCTCAGTAACACCGGCTACGCCACAGCAGCCGTCAGCGGACCTCTCAGTAACACCGTCTACGCCACAGCAGCCGTCAGCGGACCTCTCAGTAACACCGGCTACGCCACAGCAGCCGTCAGCGGACCTCTCAGCAACTCCGGCTACGCCACAGCGGACCTCTCAGCAACACCGGCTACGCCACAGCAGCCGTCAGCGGACCTCTCAGCAACTCCGGCTACGCCACAGCAGCCGTCAGCGGACCTCTCAGTAACTCCGGCTACGCCACAGCAGCCGCCAGCGGACCTCTCAGTAACACCGGCTACGCCAGAGCAGCCGACAGCAGACCTCTCAGTAACACCGGCTACGCCACAGCAGCCGTCAGCGGACCTCTCAGTAACACCGTCTACGCCACAGCAGCCGTCAGCGGACCTCTCAGTAACACCGGCTACGCCACAGCAGCCGTCAGCGGACCTCTCAGCAACTCCGGCTACGCCACAGCGGACCTCTCAGCAACACCGGCTACGCCACAGCAGCCGTCAGCGGACCTCTCAGCAACTCCGGCTACGCCACAGCAGCCGTCAGCGGACCTCTCAGCAACACCGACTACGCCACAGCAGCCGTCAGCGGACCTCTCAGCAACTCTGGCTACGCTACAGCAGCCGTCAGCGGACCTCTCAGTAACACCGGCTACGCCACAGCGGACCTCTCAGCAACTCCGGCTACGCCACAGCAGCCGTCAGCGGGCCTCTCAGCAACTCCGGCTACGCCACAGCAGCCGTCAGCGAACCTCTCAGCAACTCCGGCTACGCCACAGCAGCCGTCAGCGGACCTCTCAGCAACTCCGGCTACGCCACAGCAGCCGTCAGCGGACCTCTCAGCAACTCCGGCTACGCCACAGCAGCCGTCAGCGGACCTCTCAGCAACTCCGGCTACGCCACAGCAGCCGTCAGCGGACCTCTCAGCAACTCCGGCTACGCCACAGCAGCCGTCAGCGGACCTCTCAGCAACTCCGTCTACGCCACAGCAGCCGTCAGCGGACCTCTCAGCAACTCCGGCTACGCCACAGCAGCCGTCAGCGGACCTCTCAGCAACTCCGGCTACGCCACAGCAGCCATCAGCGGACCTCTCAGCAACTCCGGCTATGCCACAGCAGCCGTCAGCGGACCTCTCAGTAACACCGGCTACGCCACAGCAGCCGACAGCGGACCTCTCAGTAACACCGGCTACGCCACAGCGGACCTCTCAGCAACTCTGGCTACGCTACAGCAGCCGTCAGCACACCTCTCAACAACACCGGCTACGCCACAGCAGCCGACAGCGGACCTCTCAGTAACACCGGCTACGCCACAGCAGCCGTCAGCGGACCTCTCAGTAACACCGGCTACGCCACAGCGGACCTCTCAGCAACTCTGGCTACGCCACAGCAGCCGTCAGCGGACCTCTCAGTAACACCGGCTACGCCACAGCGGACCTCTCAGCAACTCTGGCTACGCCACAGCAACCGTCAGCGGACCTCTCAGTAACACCGGCTACGCCACAGCGGACCTCTCAACAACACCGGCTACGCCACAGCAGCCGACAGCGGACCTCTCAGTGACACCGGCTACGCCACAGCAGCCGACAGCGGACCTCTCAGTAACACCGGCTACGCCACAGCAGCCGTCAGCGGACCTCTCAGCAACACCGGCTACGCCACAGCGGACCTCTCAGCAACTCCGGCTACGCCACAGCAGCCGTCAGCGGACCTCTCAGCAACTCCGGCTACGCCACAGCAGCCGTCAGCGGACCTCTCAGCAACTCCGGCTACGCCACAGCAGCCGTCAGCGGACCTCTCAGCAACTCCGGCTACGCCACAGCAGCCGTCAGCAGACCTCTCAGCAACTCCGTGTACGCCACAGCAGCCTTCAGCGGACCTCTCAGCAACTCCGTATACGCCACAGCAGCCGTCAGCGGACCTCTCAGTAACACCGGCTACGCCACAGCGGACCTCTCAGCAACTCTGGCTACGCCACAGCAGCCGTCAGCGGACCTCTCAGTAACACCGGCTACGCCACAGCGGACCTCTCAGCAACTCTGGCTACGCCACAGCAACCGTCAGCGGACCTCTCAGTAACACCGGCTACGCCACAGCGGACCTCTCAACAACACCGGCTACGCCACAGCAGCCGACAGCGGACCTCTCAGTGACACCGGCTACGCCACAGCAGCCGACAGCGGACCTCTCAGTAACACCGGCTACGCCACAGCAGCCGACAGCGGACCTCTCAGTAACACCGGCTACGCCACAGCAGCCGTCAGCGGACCTCTCATTAACACCGGCTACGCCACAGTGGACCTCTCAGCAACTCCGGCTACGCCACAGCAGCCGTCAGCGGACCTCTCAGCAACACCGGCTACGCCACAGCGGACCTCTCAGCAACTCCGGCTACGCCACAGCAGCCGTCAGCGGACCTCTCAGCAACTCCGGCTACGCCACAGCAGCCGTCAGCGGACCTCTCAGCAACACCGGCTACGCCACAGCGGACCTCTCAGCAACTCCGGCTACGCCACAGCAGCCGTCAGCGGACCTCTCAGCAACTCCGGCTACGCCACAGCAGCCGTCAGCGGACCTCTCAGCAACTCCGGCTACGCCACAGCAGCCGTCAGCAGACCTCTCAGCAACTCCGTGTACGCCACAGCAGCCTTCAGCGGACCTCTCAGCAACTCCGTCTACGCCACAGCAGCCGTCAGCGGACCTCTCAGCAACTCCGTCTACGCCACAGCAGCCGTCAGCGGACCTCTCAGCAACTCCGGCTACGCCACAGCAGCCGTCAGCGGACCTCTCAGCAACTCCGGCTACGCCACAGCAGCCGTCAGCGGACCTCTCAGTAACACCGGCTAAGCCACAGCGGACCTCTCAGCAACTCTGGCTACGCTACAGCAGCCGTCAGCACACCTCTCAACAACACCGGCTACGCCACAGCAGCCGACAGCGGACCTCTCAGTAACACCGGCTACGCCACAGCAGACGACAGCGGACCTCTCAGTAACACCGGCTACGCCACAGCAGCCGTCAGCGGACCTCTCAGTAACACCGGCTACGCTACAGCGGACCTCTCAGCAACTCTGGCTACGCCACAGCAGCCGTCAGCGGACCTCTCAGTAACACCGGCTACGCCACAGCGGACCTCTCAACAACACCGGCTACGCCACAGCAGCCGAGAGCGGACCTCTCAGTAACACCGGCTACACCACAGCAGCCGTCAGCGGACCTCTCAGCAACTCCGGCTACGCCACAGCGGACCTCTCAGCAACTCTGGCTACGCTACAGCAGCCGTCAGCGGGCCTCTCAGCAACTCCGGCTACGCCACAGCAGCCGTCAGCACACCTCTCAGCAACTCCGGCTACGCCACAGCAGCCATCAGCGGACCTCTCAGCAACACCGGCTACGCCACAGCAGCCATCAGCGGACCTCTCAGCAACTCCGGTTACGCCACAGCAGCCGTCAGCGGACCTCTCAGCAACTCCGGCTACGCCACAGCAGCCGTCAGCGGACCTCTCAGCAACTCCGGCTACGCCACAGCAGCCATCAGCGGACCTCTCAGCAACTCCGTGTACGCCACAGCAGCCGTCAGCGGACCTCTCAGCAACTCCGTGTACGCCACAGCAGCCTTCAGTGGACCTCTCAGCAACTCCGTCTACGCCACAGCAGCCGTCAGCGGACCTCTCAGCAACTCCGTCTACGCCACAGCAGCCGTCAGCGGACCTCTCAGCAACTCCGGCTACGCCACAGCAGCCGTCAGCGGACCTCTCAGCAACTCCGGCTACGCCACAGCAGCCTTCAGCGGACCTCTCAGCAACTCCGTCTACGCCACAGCAGCCGTCAGCGGACCTCTCAGCAACTCCGGCTACGCCACAGCAGCCGTCAGCGGACCTCTCAGCAACTCCGGCTACGCCACAGCAGCCGTCAGCGGACCTCTCAGCAACTCCGGCTACGCCACAGCAGCCGTCAGCGGACCTCTCAGTAACACCGGCTAAGCCACAGCGGACCTCTCAGCAACTCTGGCTACGCTACAGCAGCCGTCAGCACACCTCTCAACAACACCGGCTACGCCACAGCAGCCGACAGCGGACCTCTCAGTAACACCGGCTACGCTCAGCAGACGACAGCGGACCTCTCAGTAACACTGGCTACGCCACAGCAGCCGTCAGCGGACCTCTCAGTAACACCGGCTACGCCACAGCGGACCTCTCAGCAACTCTGGCTACGCCACAGCAGCCGTCAGCGGACCTCTCAGTAACACCGGCTACGCCACAGCGGACCTCTCAGCAACTCTGGCTACGCCACAGCAGCCGTCAGCGGACCTCTCAGTAACACCGGCTACGCCACAGCGGACCTCTCAACAACACCGGCTACGCCACAGCAGCCGACAGCGGACCTCTCAGTAACACCGGCTATGCCACAGCAGCCGTCAGCGGACCTCTCAGCAACTCCGGCTACGCCACAGCGGACCTCTCAGCAACTCCGTCTACGCCATAGCAGCCGTCAGCGGACCTCTCAGCAACTCCGGCTACGCCACAGCAGCCGTCAGCGGACCTCTCAGCAACTCCGGCTACGCCACAGCAGCCTTCAGCGGACCTCTCAGCAACTCCGGCTACGCCACAGCAGCCGTCAGCGGACCTCTCAGCAACTCCGGCTACGCCACAGCAGCCGTCAGCGGACCTCTCAGCAACTCCGGCTACGCCACAGCAGCCGTCAGCGGACCTCTCAGTAACACCGGCTAAGCCACAGCGGACCTCTCAGCAACTCTGGCTACGCTACAGCAGCCGTCAGCACACCTCTCAACAACACCGGCTACGCCACAGCAGCCGACAGCGGACCTCTCAGTAACACTGGCTACGCCACAGCAGCCGTCAGCGGACCTCTCAGTAACACCGGCTACGCCACAGCGGACCTCTCAGCAACTCTGGCTACGCCACAGCAGCCGTCAGCGGACCTCTCAGTAACACCGGCTACGCCACAGCGGACCTCTCAGCAACTCTGGCTACGCCACAGCAGCCGTCAGCGGACCTCTCAGTAACACCGGCTACGCCACAGCGGACCTCTCAACAACACCGGCTACGCCACAGCAGCCGACAGCGGACCTCTCAGTAACACCGGCTATGCCACAGCAGCCGTCAGCGGACCTCTCAGCAACTCCGGCTACGCCACAGCGGACCTCTCAGCAACTCTGGCTACGCTACAGCAGCCGTCAGCGGGCCTCTCAGCAACTCCGGCTACGCCACAGCAGCCGTCAGCACACCTCTCAGCAACTCCGGCTACGCCACAGCAGCCGTCAGCGGACCTCTCAGCAACTCCGGCTACGCCACAGCAGCCGTCAGCGGACCTCTCAGCAACTCCGGCTACGCCACAGCAGCCGTCAGCGGACCTCTCAGCAACTCCGGCTACGCCACAGCAGCCGTCAGCGGACCTCTCAGCAACTCCGGCTACGCCACAGCAGCCGTCAGCGGACCTCTCAGCAACTCCGGCTACGCCACAGCAGCCGTCAGCGGACCTCTCAGCAACTCCGGCTACGCCACAGCAGCCGTCAGCGGACCTCTCAGCAACTCCGGCTACGCCACAGCAGCCGTCAGCGGACCTCTCAGCAACTCCGGCTACGCCACAGCAGCCGTCAGCGGACCTCTCAGCAACTCCGGCTACGCCACAGCAGCCGTCAGCGGACCTCTCAGCAACTCCGGCTACGCCACAGCAGCCGTCAGCGGACCTCTCAGCAACTCCGGCTACGCCACAGCAGCCGTCAGCGGACCTCTCAGCAACTCCGGCTACGCCACAGCAGCCGTCAGCGGACCTCTCAGTAACACCGGCTACGCAACAGCAGCCGTCAGTGGACCTCTCATTAACACCGGCTACGCCACAGCGGACCTCTCAGCAACTCTGGCTACGCCACAGCAGCCGTCAGCGGACCTCTCAGTAACACCGGCTACGCCACAGCGGACCTCTCAACAACACCGGCTACGCCACAACAGCCGACAGCGGACCTCTCAGTGACACCGGCTACGCCACAGCAGCCGACAGCGGACCTCTCAGTGACACCGGCTACGCCACAGCAGCCGACAGCGGACCTCTCAGTGACACCGGCTACGCCACAGCAGCCGACAGCGGACCTCTCAGTGACACCGGCTACGCCACAGCAGCCGACAGCGGACCTCTCAGTGACACCGGCTACGCCACAGCAGCCGACAGCGGACCTCTCAGTAACACCGGCTACGCCACAGCAGCCGTCAGCGGACCTCTCATTAACACCGGCTACGCCACAGTGGACCTCTCAGCAACTCCGGCTACGCCACAGCAGCCGTCAGCAGACCTCTCAGCAACACCGGCTACGCCACAGCGGACCTCTCAGCAACTCCGGCTACGCCACAGCAGCCGTCAGCGGACCTCTCAGCAACTCCGGCTACGCCACAGCAGCCGTCAGCGGACCTCTCAGCAACACCGGCTACGCCACAGCAGCCGTCAGCGGACCTCTCAGCAACTCCGGCTACGCCACAGCAGCCGTCAGCGGACCTCTCAGCAACTCCGGCTACGCCACAGCAGCCGTCAGCGGACCTCTCAGCAACTTCGGCTACGCCACAGCAGCCGTCAGCGGACCTCTCAGCAACTCCGGCTACCCCACAGCGGACCTCTCAGTAACACCGACTACGCCACAGCGGACCTCTCAGCAACTCCGGCTACGCCACAGCAGCCGTCAGCGGACCTCTCAGCAACTCCGGCTACGCCACAGCAGCCGTCAGCGGACCTCTCAGCAACTCCGGCTACGCCACAGCAGCCGTCAGCGGACCTCTCAGTAACTCCGGCCATGCCACAGCAGCCTTGCCGCTCCGCGCTGGTTATTTTAGCAGGATAAGTAGCGCTGCAGACTAGAATTTCATACGCATCAGAAAATTCCTTACAGCACCTTCAGCCACACTGCTAAGATATGACCAGTCATTTGTCAACACAAACAGCTAAAGCAGAAGAACGAGCCAACATTCATCCCTAACAACCTCAGTTACTTGAACTTCATCCACGAAGCTGGCCTCACGGGCTACGGCATTCACTCAGCCAGGGTGTCCTCAGAGTATTTTCAGCCAGTGACACGATGACTTCCCAGAAATATGGAGAAACTGAGCTGCTCAGTTTCCGTCTGCTCAGAGGGAATGCTGCTGTTCAGCTGCGCTAATGAACTTCAGTCCGTGTGTACAGATACA
The DNA here is from genome assembly GCF_015220715.1 of Pygocentrus nattereri. Classification (NCBI taxonomy): domain Eukaryota; kingdom Metazoa; phylum Chordata; class Actinopteri; order Characiformes; family Serrasalmidae; genus Pygocentrus; species Pygocentrus nattereri. Next base: position 377,365 of record NC_051222.1, on the reverse strand, counting down.
GTGAATCAGATAGTCGGAAACCACATCATCACGTCAGGACCAGCTGACCTGCTAAACGGACTCTACCTAAAGGACAGTGAAGCATATCCAGAGTGCAGCACAGCGTCCGTCCACCTCTCCGAGAGGAGAATCATCACAGACCAATGTCCTCCACCTGAGAGAGCAGCAGCGTCCAGATCAATAGATCTCCAACCCTGCCGGAGGGCTTTCTGTGGAGTAGGGGTCAAACCTGCGCCACCGATCAGGGTGATGAAGGTGAGCGAGTGTGTGACGGAGATAAAGTTATGGACTGGAGGATGACATACAGCAGAACTCCATAGAGGATCCTGCTGTGTCCAACCACCCAAACCAAACCCAACCTGACTCCACACAGTCCAGAGCGAATCACCATCAGCACCATCTTCACAGAGTCTCTGAAGATCACTCATCCTTCACGCTATCGTTACGCTAAACTACTGTCACTTCACAGTTCATACACTGTTCACAGGACTAGACTGCCGTAGGCTGAACGGGCGGGGCTAGACCGCCGTAGGCCGAACGGGCGGGGCTAGACCGCCGTAGGCCGAACGGGCGGGGCTAGACTGTATAGCCAGAAAGTCAATCACATTAAATCTGCTCTAATTAAAAGAAGAGAAATGAACACAATTTACACAATGATAAAGTTATTATTATTATTATTATTATTATGAGTGTTGTGTTCTGATTCTTTGCGGTTCTCATGAAGAAGCACAGATGTTTTTCGCAGCACAATCCCGTCCTTATTAAAGTCTTAATTAGATTTCCTCGAGTTCCTCTGTGTTTGTTAGTGCCGTTCGCGCCACTACATCCATTCTCATTAGCGGGATCTCGCCGTTTCGCCTGCGACTGCAGCTCAAACTGCCTCGCCTGCCTGCAGACTTTACGGCTTGTGTTTTCTGAGGAGCTCGGCATGGGTCGGCACGGCTCGGCTCGGCTCGGCACGGGTCTGCACGACTCGGCTCGGCTCTGCATCACTACCGGACCTGGACGGAGTCACTGTGACTTAGAGTCGCTCTGCCCTTCAGTGATTTCGTCTTTGTTCTGTTGATCTTATATCACAAAGCACAAACTTCTGCACACAGCTTATGTATTTCTTTATTGTCATGGCCAGTCGAGGCTGCTGCTGACAGATTCCTCGTATGTGGGCTGCAGACTGACTCCATCTGGATCATCTGACCTGCTTCCTGAAGGCCTTAAACAGGTCTATCAGAACAGGAGAACCCAAACAATCCAGCAGAACCAGAACATTGACCACCAGAACAGGCTTAAACCTGCTGACCCAAACAAACATTCAGCTCATACAAACCAGCATTACAGCTGGCTCTGATCTCCACAAACCAGCAGAGGAACCCACACCATAAGGAAGTGATCTCCAGCCCAGATCCTGGAGATCTACTGGAAATGGATGCAGTTCCAAGCTGCATTTGCCACGCTTTACCCAGCGCTAAGGCATCTGATTGGACACTCAGGAACCTCTGGAGAAGTTAATTATCTAGAGCAAGTGTGGTTAGAGCTGGATTTAAAATGAAGGTAGATCTCCAGAACCAGAGCTCACTACTGAACCTCTCCAACCAGCCCAGAAACCTTTCTGCTGACGGGAACATTCAGACCTGCGCTGCATCTCTGCTCAACCACAAAGTCAACAGATAATTCCAGAATCAAGGTGGCTCAGCGCTCCACCTTCAGCCCACAGTGCTACAAGAGAAGGAACCGGGTTCTTACCATCAAACTTCTTGTGTCTGGAGATGAAGGTGGATCTCAGAGTGCTGCTGGTTTCCTCCATCATTCCCTCCAACTCCACTTTACTGTGCTGCCCCAGCTTATCCTCCATCTCCGCGCTGCAGCAGGTGTGGCCCTGAGCGCAGACGCGCAGGTGATCACCTGGAACGAGGGGGCGAAGTCAGTCAGATAGACACACCCACACATGCACTCCACACTGCCAGGCTTCAGCGTTGACTTCTCTTGACATCAGCAGGTCCCTCAGAATAACTTCAGCCAAGCTACAGTAGATAGCAGCATAGGACGCCATGCTAGCTTAGCTAGCAATGTTAGCAAAACTTGGTCTAACTTCAGTTCTGCTACAGCAGCTAGCAGTGTGGGCTACAATGCTAACTCAGCTAACTAGCACTGTACGCAAATCTCTCATAAAATGAAGCTGTGCTAAGCTAGCGCTGTAAGCTACTTTGATTTAGCTAGTTAGCGATAGCAAATAGCTAGATAGGTAGCAACATTAGGAAACTAATTGAGCGTCTTCAGCCGAGCTACAGCAGCTGATGGTGTTGGAGCTAGCTAGCTAGGTAGCAACATTAGGAAACTTTTGAGCGTCTTCAGCCGAGCTACAGCAGCTGGTGGTGTTCGAGCTAGCTAGCTAAGTAGCTACATTAGGAAACTTTTGAGCGTCTTCAGCCGAGCTACCGCAGCTGATGGTGTTCGAGCTAGCTAGCTAGGTAGCAACATTAGGAAACTTTTGAGCGTCTTCAGCCGAGCTACAGCAGCTGGTGGTGTTCGAGCTAGCTAGCTAGGTAGCAACATTAGGAAACTTTTGAGCGTCTTCAGCCGAGCTACAGCAGCTGATGGTGTTGGAGCTAGCTAGCTAGGTAGCAACATTAAGAAACTTCTTGAGCGTCTTCAGCTGAGCTACCGCAGCTGGTGGTGTTCGAGCTAGCTTGCTAGGTAGCAACATTAGGAAACTTTTGAGCGTCTTCAGCCGAGCTACAGCAGCTGATGGTGTTGGAGCTAGCTAGCTAGGTAGCAACATTAGGAAACTTTTGAGCGTCTTCAGCCGAGCTACAGCAGCTGATGGTGTTGGAGCTAGCTAGCTAGGTAGCAACATTAGGAAACTTTTGAGCGTCTTCAGCCGAGCTACAGCAGCTGGTGGTGTTCGAGCTAGCTAGCTAAGTAGCTACATTAGGAAACTTTTGAGCGTCTTCAGCCGAGCTACCGCAGCTGATGGTGTTCGAGCTAGCTAGCTAGGTAGCAACATTAGGAAACTTTTGAGCGTCTTCAGCCGAGCTACAGCAGCTGGTGGTGTTCGAGCTAGCTAGCTAGGTAGCAACATTAGGAAACTTTTGAGCGTCTTCAGCCGAGCTACAGCAGCTGATGGTGTTGGAGCTAGCTAGCTAGGTAGCAACATTAAGAAACTTCTTGAGCGTCTTCAGCTGAGCTACCGCAGCTGGTGGTGTTCGAGCTAGCTAGCTAGGTAGCAACATTAGGAAACTTTTGAGCGTCTTCAGCCGAGCTACAGCAGCTGATGGTGTTGGAGCTAGCTAGCTAGGTAGCAACATTAGGAAACTTTTGAGCGTCTTCAGCCGAGCTACAGCAGCTGATGGTGTTGGAGCTAGCTAGCTAGGTAGCAACATTAGGAAACTTCTTGAGCGTCTTCAGCCGAGCTACAGCAGCTGATGGTGTTGGAGCTAGCTAGCTACATTAGGAAACTTCTTGAGCGTCTTCAGCCGAGCTACAGCAGCTGGTGGTGTTCGAGCTAGCTAGCTAGGTAGCAACATTAGGAAACTTTTGAGCGTCTTCATCCGAGCTACCGCAGCTGGTGGTGTTCGAGCTAGCTAGCTAGGTAGCAACATTAGGAAACTTCTTGAGCGTCTTCAGCCGAGCTACCGCAGCTGGTGGTGTTCGAGCTAGCTAGCTAGGTAGCAACATTAGGAAACTTCTTGAGCGTCTTCAGCCGAGCTACCGCAGCTGGTGGTGTTCGAGCTAGCTAGCTAGTTAGCAACATTAGGAAACTTTTGAGCATCTTCATCCGAGCTACCGCAGCTGATGGTGTTGGAGCTAGCTAGCTAGGTAGCAACATTAGGAAACTTTTGAGCGTCTTCAGCCGAGCTACAGCAGCTGATGGTGTTCGAGCTAGCTAGCTAGGTAGCAACATTAGGAAACTTCTTGAGCGTCTTCAGCCGAGCTACCGCAGCTGATGGTGTTGGAGCTAGCTAGCTAGGTAGCAACATTAGGAAACTTTTGAGCGTCTTCAGCCGAGCTACCGCAGCTGGTGGTGTTCGAGCTAGCTAGCTAGGTAGCAACATTAGGAAACTTTTGAGCGTCTTCAGCCGAGCTACAGCAGCTGATGGTGTTGGAGCTAGCTAGCTAGGTAGCAACATTAGGAAACTTTTGAGCGTCTTCAGCCGAGCTACAGCAGCTGATGGTGTTGGAGCTAGCTAGCTAGGTAGCAACATTAGGAAACTTCTTGAGCGTCTTCAGCCGAGCTACAGCAGCTGATGGTGTTGGAGCTAGCTAGCTACATTAGGAAACTTCTTGAGCGTCTTCAGCCGAGCTACAGCAGCTGGTGGTGTTCGAGCTAGCTAGCTAGGTAGCAACATTAGGAAACTTTTGAGCGTCTTCATCCGAGCTACCGCAGCTGGTGGTGTTCGAGCTAGCTAGCTAGGTAGCAACATTAGGAAACTTCTTGAGCATCTTCAGCCGAGCTACCGCAGCTGGTGGTGTTCGAGCTAGCTAGCTAGGTAGCAACATTAGGAAACTTTTGAGCATCTTCATCCGAGCTACCGCAGCTGATGGTGTTGGAGCTAGCTAGCTAGGTAGCAACATTAGGAAACTTTTGAGCGTCTTCAGCCGAGCTACCGCAGCTGGTGGTGTTCGAGCTAGCTAGCTAGGTAGCAACATTAGGAAACTTCTTGAGGGTCTTCAGCCGAGCTACAGCAGCTGATGGTGTTGGAGCTAGCTAGCTAAGTAGCAACATTAGGAAACTTCTTGAGCGTCTTCAGCTGAGCTTCAGCAGCTGATGGTGTTCGAGCTAGCTAGCTAGGTAGCAACATTAGGAAACTTCTTGAGCGTCTTCAGCTGAGCTACAGCAGCTGGTGGTGTTGGAGCTAGCTAGCTAGGTAGCAACATTAAGAAACTTCTTGAGCATCTTCAGCTGAGCTACAGCAGCTGGTGGTGTTCGAGCTAGCTAGCTAAGTAGCAACATTAGGAAACTTCTTGAGCGTCTTCAGCTGAGCTTCAGCAGCTGGTGGTGTTGGAGCTAGCTAGCTAGGTAGCAACATTAAGAAACTTCTTGAGCGTCTTCAGCTGAGCTACAGCAGCTGATGGTGTTCGAGCTAGCTAGCTAAGTAGCAACATTAGGAAACTTCTTGAGCGTCTTCAGCTGAGCTTCAGCAGCTGATGGTGTTCGAGCTAGCTAGCTAGGTAGCAACATTAGGAAACTTCTTGAGCGTCTTCAGCTGAGCTACAGCAGCTGGTGGTGTTCGAGCTAGCTAGGTAGCAACATTAGGAAACTACAGCAGGGTATCATGTTAGCCAAGAGAGTTATGAATGTTAGAGCTCCTCAGCGAAGTGACGACCGCCATGTAGGCTACGATGCTAATTTAACTAGCTAGCAGTGTTAGCAAACCCATCAGAGCAACTTTAACTGCTACCATAGCTTTGAGCTGTAGGCTACAGTGTTAGCTTAGCTAGTAACCAGTGAACTCTATCGAAGGTCTTGCTGCCGCTCTGTGAGCAGCACTCGTTAGGGAATGCGTTTGTGGGCGGAGCCTGTCTGACGTCGTCACGCTAACCGATCGGCCTGAAACCCTGACGACGAGAGTCTCTGCGTATGGAGGCGTTTCTATCTGAGCCGTGTCCTCCAGCAGAGCTCAGAGAGCCGGAATCCCCTCAGAGACCCTCCAGCTGGAGCTCCCTGAGCCGGGACTGACACCTCTAATCACACAGACAGTTCCCACAATGCACCAGCACCGCATAATCATTTCACACATGCTAATTCAGCGCAGATGTCCAATCACACGAGTGGATGTTGACAAATACAGCAAGGAAATCAGACATGGACCAAAATACATAAATAATTAAATAAACACAAACACACGAACAAATAAACGAATAAACAAATGTGGAGGAGCTTCTCAGAGGAACTCCGGCCAGCACTGACATCACGCCACTGCATTATTGATTCTGTACGTGAGGCTTTTGTACTGAAGCTCAGGTTTTGTAAGGAAGCTGCTGTCTTCTGATTCTACGTTAAAAGTAGGTCTGGTTCTGACAGCAGCAATGCAGCAGGGGATGAGGGCACCTCAGGACCTTCTGGGACCAAATGACAGTGAAGGTCTGGCTCTGGTTCATCAATGGAGGCCCTGATCCTGGAGATCTGATGTCTAATCAGCCCCGTCTACTCTGGATAACCACCTTCCCCGGACGCCCCTGATTGGCTGATCAGATCCCTGTTGTAAGAAAACCTTGTATCTCCATGTTCTGAGATGATCTGAGAACATCAGCTGCTCTTTACACGCTGCTAGTGTTTCATGATGAATGGATCAACAGCAGTGACTCAGTCACTCACGATAAAGGCTTTTCACTGACTCCCTCTGAGAGATGCTGAGGTGCTGCTAAGCCAGTGATATGGTTGCAAAGGTGTTGTTGAACTATTGCTATGGGGTCCCGTGTGGTTGCTATGGTGTTGTTAGGTCATTGCTATGAAATCCCAGGTGGTTGCTAAGGTTTTGTTAGGCTGTTGTTAAAGTATCTAGGTAGTTGCCGAGGTATTGCTAGGCCAATGATATGGAATCCCAGTTGGTTTCTAAGGTGTTGCTAGGCTGTTGCTATGGTATCCAAGAAGGTTGCTAAGCTATTGTTAGGTTGTTGTTATGGAATGCCAAGTGGTTGCAATGGTTTTGCCAGGCTGTTGCTAAAGTATCTAGTTGGTTGCTGAGGTGTTGCTAGGCTGTTGCTGTTATCTCAGGTGATTGCTATTTTCTCAATACTCCACCTTTCATTTGAAGATGAAAACATGATGAACAACCTTTTTAAATCAGAATCCTAAATCCAAAGTGCTAACAGTTTGTAGGAGACATTCTGTCACTGAGCGTTTGATGGAAACATTCAGAAATGTTTTACACGATTTCATGACTTCCAATTTCTTCAGTGGATGAACATGTAGCCGCTGTAAGTTATTTCGATCCATCCACACTCCGTGTCCACGCTGCCCCTTCATTACAGCCTCCCTCTGATGTGTGTGCAGGTTCTGGTGGATGTTCTGCTGTTTCTGAGTGAATGTGGTGGGGAGCCTGCAGGCTGGAGGAAGTTGAGTGTGTAAAGGGGCTCTGAAGCCAGGAGATGCTGGCGCGCTCACGCAGACAGAATCTGGGACAGCAGCCTGGACGGCTACAGGATAATAACCACACATTTAATATTAGCTCAGCCTGAGTGAGGAATCATCACGACGGAGAACGACGGAGAACCGGGAGCAGAGACACATCAGCAGAGGGGCCTGGCCTTTAATGAAAACATCAGTGCTGTTAAACAGCTGGAGGCAGAGAAAAGCACTTCATTTAGCTTTTCACATTTACATATATCTGCCCAGCCCCTTCAGCCTACAGCAGTTTAGCCCCGCCCCTTCAGCCTACAGCAGTTTAGCCCCGCCCCTTCAGCCTACAGCAGCTTAGCCCCGCCCCTTCAGCCTACAGCAGTCTGCGGCTCAACACTGCCCATAGCGCTGCACTGTATGAGCTTCCACCCCCTGTTAGCCACGTTAGCCTCGCAGCTTCAGGGCTAAAACACATAAACACTCACACCTAAACACACACACTCACACTCACACAGACACACTCAAACACTCACGCACACTCACATACACTCACACCTAAACACAGACACACACACACTCACAGACACTCACACCTAAACACACACTCACACCAAAACACACACTCACACCTAAACACACATTCACACACTCACACCAAAACACACACTCACACCTAAACACACATTCACACACTCAAACCTAAACACACACACACACCAAAACACACACACTCACACCTAAACACACATTCACACACACACACACACACCAAAACACACACACTCACACCTAAACACACACACACTCACACACACACACCAAAACACACACGCACACAAACACACACAGGCACAGACACTCACACCTAAACACACACATGTGAGTGTGTGTGTGTGTGTGTGTGTGTGTGTGTGTATTTGTGAGTGTGTGTGTGTTTATTTTTGAGTGTGTGTGTGTTTATTTGTGAGTCTGTGTGAGTGTGTGTGTTTATTTTTGAGTCTGTGTGAGTGTGTGTGTGTTTATTTGTGAGTGTGAGTGTGTGTACAGCGGCGGGTCCTGCTCGGCCGTTCCGCTGCAGACCGGTCGGTGTTTGTGCGGTGTTTATCAGCGCCGCTCCGCTCTGTCCAGCTGTGGTTACTCACAGTTGCATCATTACAGGAATTGAATCTAAAGAGCATCAAGCCGCCTCGTCCGGCTCTGCAGGGACTCTGATATCTGCGTGTCTTTGATGGAGGCACGTAAAACATTTCCTCTCCAACACGTCTGAGCATCCGCCCTGCACCACTTTATTTATTCGTTTGTTTGTTTGTTTATTCGGGAGCTGGAATGATAGACACGAATATTTTCATCTTAAACTTCTGCAAACCTTAAACGAGACACAACTGCCTCGCCACTGAGTCGCTGAGCAGCTGAGGTGCTGCCTTGCCGAGCCAGAGCTAGCATACATGCTAATAATGTTAGCTTTAGCCACCTGTAATGTTACCTTAGCAAACTGCTAAACTATTCTAAACAGCAGCAACTGGCCCCAACACTAATGAAGTTAGCGTAGCTACCGACGGTGCTCCCTTCAGAAACCGGTCACAGTTCTAAACCACACATCAGAACTCCCATAGCAGAGTTAGCAAACGAGGGACAGTGCTAGCATAATAACGTTGGTGTTAGCTATCCAGCAATGTGATGCTATCATGGACACATCAGCGCAGCCTTAGCTCACCACTGTAGACTGGGCCGATACATGCTAATAACGCTTCACAAAGCAAACTCTTAGCATTGCCAGGATCGTTACAGAGTAACACAACCCGAAAATAGCCACAATACAACAACATACAGTTCACCTACGATGGTTTGGGGTGAAAACGAGACGGTAATAAAATTTAAAGTTAAATCAGCATCAACAGCGCTGTTAGCTTAGTATTGCTCAGTGGGCAGGAATGGGACAGTGTTAGCACACATGCTAATAACGATAGCATTACCTAGCCAGCTGATCTTTATGAAGTGATGATTTTTTTATGAAGCGGTGACTCTTTACGAAGCGGTGATTCTTTACGAAGCAGTAACTCTTTACAAAGCGGTGATTCTTTATGAAGCGGTGATTCTTTATGAAGCAGTGACTCTTTACAAAGCGGTGATTCTTTATAAAGCAGTGATTCTTTACAAAGCGGTGACTCTTTATGAATCGGTGACTCTTTACGAAGCGGTGATTCTTTACGAAGCAGTAACTCTTTACAAAGCGGTGATTCTTTATGAAGCGGTGACTCTTTACGAAGCGGTGATTCTTTACGAAGCAGTAACTCTTTACAAAGCGGTGATTCTTTACGAAGCAGTAACTCTTTACAAAGCGGTGACTCTTTACGAAGTGGTGATTCTTTATGAAGCAGTAACTCTTTACAAAGCGGTGACTCTTTACGAAGCTGTGATTCTTTACGAAGCAGTAACTCTTTACAAAGTGGTGATTCTTTATGAAGCGGTGACTCTTTACGAAGCGGTGATTCTTTATGAAGCGGTGATTCTTTACGAAGCGGTAAGTCTTTACAAAGCGGTGATTCTTTATGAAGCAGTGATTCTTTACGAAGCGGTAACTCTTTACAAAGCAGTGATTCTTTATGAAGCGGTAACTCTTTATGAAGTGGTAACTCTTTACAAAGCAGTGATTCTTTATGAAGCAGTGACTTTTTACGAAGCGGTGATTCTTTATGAAGCGGTAACTCTACAAAGCGGTGATTTTTTATGAAGCGGTGATTCTTTACAAAGCGGTGATTCTTTACAAAGCGGTGATTCTTTATGAAGCAGTGATTCTTTATGAAGCAGTAACTCTACAAAGCGGTGATTTTTTATGAAGCGGTGATTCTTTACAAAGCGGTAACTCTTTACAAAGTGGTGATTCTTGATGAAGCAGTAACTCTTTACAAAGCAGTGATTCTTTATGAAGCAGTGACTCTTTACAAAGCAGTGATTCTTTATGTAGCAGTAACTCTTTACAAAGCGGTGATTCTTTATGAAGCGGTAACTCTTTAAGAAGTGGTAACTCTTTACAAAGCAGTGATTCTTTATGAAGCAGTGACTCTTTACGAAGCGGTGATTCTTTATGAAGCGGTAACTCTACAAAGCGGTGATTCTTTATGAAGCAGTAACTCTTTACAAAGCGGTGATTCTTTATGAAGCGGTAACTCTTTAAGAAGTGGTAACTCTTTACAAAGCAGTGATTCTTTATGAAGCAGTGACTCTTTACGAAGCGGTGATTCTTTATGAAGCGGTAACTCTACAAAGCGGTGATTTTTTATGAAGCGGTGATTCTTTACAAAGTGGTAATTCTTTACAAAGCGGTGATTCTTTATGAATCGGTGATTCTTTATGAAGCGGTAACTCTACAAAGTGGTGATTTTTTATGAAGCGGTGATTCTTTACAAAGCGTTAACTCTTTACAAAGTGGTGATTCTTTATGAAGCAGTGAGTCTTTACAAAGTGGTAACTCTTTACAAAGTGGTGATTCTTTATGAAGCAGTAACTCTTTACAAAGCGGTGATTCTTTATGAAGCAGTAACTCTTTACAAAGCGTTGATTCTTTATGAAGCGGTGACTCTTTACGAAGCAGTGACTCTTTACAAAGCGGTGATTCTTTATGAAGCGGTGACTCTTTACGAAGCGGTGACTCTTTACGAAGCGGTGATTCTTTACGAAGCGGTAAGTCTTTACAAAGCGGTGATTCTTTATGAAGCAGTGATTCTTTACGAAGCGGTAACTTTTTACAAAGCAGTGATTCTTTACGAAGCGGTAACTCTTTACAAAGCGGTGACTCTTTACGAAGCGGTGATTCTTTACGAAGCGGTAAGTCTTTACAATGCGGTGATTCTTTATGAAGCAGTGATTCTTTACGAAGCGGTAACTCTTTACAAAGCAGTGATTCTTTATGAAGCAGTAACTCTTTACAAAGCAGTGATTCTTTATGAAGCAGTGACTCTTTACAAAGCGGTGATTCTTTATGAAGCAGTAACTCTTTACAAAGCGGTGATTCTTTATGAAGCAGTAACTCTTTATGAAATGGTAACTCTTTACAAAGCGGTGATTCTTTATGAAGCAGTAACTCTTTATGAAATGGTAACTCTTTACAAAGCAGTGATTCTTTATGAAGCAGTAACTCTTTACAAAGCGGTGATTCTTTATGAAGCAGTGACTCTTTATGAAGCGGTGATTCTTTATGAAGCGGTAACTCTTTAAAGCGGTGATTTTTTATGAAGCGGTGATTCTTTACAAAGCGGTGATTCTTTATGAATCGGTGATTCTTTATGAAGCAGTGATTCTTTATGAAGCCGTAACTCTACAAAGCGGTGATTTTTTATGAAGCAATGATTCTTTACAAAGCGTTAACTCTTTACAAAGTGGTGATTCTTTATGAAGCAGTGATTCTTTACAAAGTGGTAACTCTTTACAAAGCGGTGATTCTTTATGAAGCAGTGATTCTTTACGAAGCGGTAACTTTTTACAAAGCAGTGATTCTTTACGAAGCGGTAACTCTTTATGAAGTGGTAACTCTTTACAAAGCAGTGACTCTTTATGAAGCAGTGACTCTTTACAAAGCGGTGATTCTTTGCGAAGCGGTAACTCTTTACAAAGTGGTGATTCTTTATGAAGCAGTGACTCTTTACGAAGCGGTGATTCTTTATGAAGCGGTAACTCTACAAAGCGGTGATTTTTTATGAAGCGGTGATTCTTTACAAGGCGGTAACTCTTTACAAAGCGGTGATTTTTTATGAAGCGGTGATTCTTTACAAAGCGGTAACTCTTTACAAAGCGGTGAGTCTTTATGAAGCAGTGATTCTTTACAAAGCGGTAACTCTTTACAAATCGGTGATTCCTTACGAAGCGGTAACTCTTTACAAAGCGGTGATTCTTTATGAAGCAGTGATTCTTTATGAAGCGGTAACTCTTTATGAAGTGGTAACTCTTTACAAAGCGGTGATTCTTTATGAAGCGGTAACTCTTTATGAAGTGGTAACTCTTTACAAAGCAGTGATTCTTTATGAAGCAGTGACTCTTTACGAAGCGGTGATTCTTTATGAAGCGGTAACACTACAAAGCGGTGAATTTTTATGAAGCGGTGATTCTTTACAAAGCGGTGATTCTTTACAAAGCGGTGATTCTTTATGAAGCAGTGATTCTTTATGAAGCGGTAACTCTTTATGAAGTGGTAACTCTTTACAAAGCGGTGATTCTTTATGAAGCGGTAACTCTTTATGAAGTGGTAACTCTTTACAAAGCAGTGATTCTTTATGAAGCAGTGACTCTTTACGAAGCGGTGATTCTTTATGAAGCGGTAACTCTACAAAGCGATGATTTTTTATGAAGCGGTGATTCTTTACAAAGCGTTAACTCTTTACAAAGTGGTGATTCTTTATGAAGCAGTGATTCTTTACAAAGTGGTAACTCTTTACAAAGTGGTGATTCTTTACGAAGCAGTAACTCTTTACAAAACGGTGATTCTTTATGAAGCAGTAACTCTTTACAAAGCGGTGATTCTTTATGAAGCGGTGACTCTTTACGAAGCAGTGACTCTTTACAAAGCGGTGATTCTTTATGAAGCGGTGACTCTTTACAAAACGGTGATTCTTTATGAAGCAGTAACTCTTTACAAAGCGGTGATTCTTTATGAAGCGATGACTCTTTACGAAGCAGTGACTCTTTACAAAGCGGTGATTCTTTATGAAGCGGTGACTCTTTACGAAGCGGTGACTCTTTACGAAGCGGTGATTCTTTACGAAGCGGTATGTCTTTACAAAGCAGTGATTCTTTATGAAGCAGTGATTCTTTACGAAGCGGTAACTTTTTACAAAGCAGTGATTCTTTACGAAGCGGTAACTCTTTACAAAGCGGTGATTCTTTATGAAGCAGTGATTCTTTACGAAGCGGTAACTCTTTACAAAGTGGTGATTCTTGATGAAGCAGTAACTCTTTACAAAGCAGTGATTCTTTATGAAGCAGTGACTCTTTACAAAGCGGTGATTCTTTATGAAGCAGTGACTCTTTACAAAGCGGTGATTCTTTATGAAGCAGTAACTCTTTACAAAGCGGTGATTCTTTATGAAGCGGTAACTCTTTATGAAGTGGTAACTCTTTACAAAGCAGTGATTCTTTATGAAGCAGTGACTCTTTATGAAGCGGTGATTCTTTATGAAGTGGTAACTCTACAAAGCGGTGATTTTTTATGAAGCGGTGATTCTTTACAAAGCGGTGATTCTTTACAAAGCGGTGATTCTTTATGAATCGGTGATTCTTTACAAAGCGGTAACTCTTTACAAAGCGGTGATTCTTTATGAAGCGGTGACTCTTTACGAAGCAGTGACGCTTTACAAAGCGGTGATTCTTTATGAAGCGGTGACTCTTTACGAAGCGGTGACTCTTTACGAAGCGGTGATTCTTTACGAAGCGGTAAGTCTTTACAAAGCGGTGATTCTTTATGAAGCATTGATTCTTTACGAAGCGGTAACTTTTTACAAAGCAGTGATTCTTTACGAAGCGGTAACTCTTTATGAAGTGGTAACTCTTTACAAAGCAGTGACTCTTTATGAAGCAGTGACTCTTTACAAAGCGGTGATTTTTTATGAAGCGGTGATTCTTTACAAAGCGGTAACTCTTTACAAAGCGGTGAGTCTTTATGAAGCAGTGATTCTTTACAAAGCGGTAACTCTTTACAAATCAGTGATTCCTTACGAAGCGGTAACTCTTTACAATGCGGTGATTCTTTATGAAGCAGTGATTCTTTATGAAGCAGTAACTCTTTACAAAGCGGTGATTCTTTATGAAGCGGTAACTCTTTATGAAGTGGTAACTCTTTACAAAGCAGTGATTCTTTATGAAGCAGTGACTCTTTATGAAGCGGTAACTCTACAAAGCGGTGATTTTTTATGAAGCGGTGATTCTTTACAAAGCGGTGATTCTTTACAAAGCAGTGATTCTTCATGAATCGGTGATTCTTTATGAAGCAGTGATTCTTTATGAAGCGGTAACTCTACAAAGCGATGATTTTTTATGAAGCGGTGATTCTTTACAAAGCGTTAACTCTTTACAAAGTGGTGATTCTTTATGAAGCAGTGATTCTTTACAAAGTGGTAACTCTTTACAAAGTGGTGATTCTTTATGAAGCAGTAACTCTTTACAAAGCGGTGATTCTTTATGAAGCAGTAACTCTTTACAAAGCGGTGATTCTTTATGAAGCAGTGATTCTTTATGAAGCGGTAACTCTTTACAAAGCGGTGATTCTTTATGAAGCAGTGATTCTTTATGAAGCAGTGATTCTTTACGAAGTGGTAACTCTTTACAAAGCGGTGATTCTTTATGAAGCAGTGATTCTTTACGAAGCGGTAACTCTTTACAAAGCGGTGATTCTTTATAAAGTTAAACTCTAGCAGTTAAAACACTGTACATTTATGATCAGACGGAAATGGCACAGTGCTAGCATTTATGCTAATAACGACACTCATAGCTAATATCAGTTTTGCAAACTACCAAAAAAGTGATAAGCTGGAAAACCAGAGTCCATTGTGGAGCCCTGACTGTCGCTGCATTACCGTTGACTTCATCTTCACCTGGAAGAGTGGAGAATTCGCCTCCCTGCGTCTGACGCCTCCCAGCGACGTTAGTTTCAGTAGATATAATCATAGTGATGAAAGATCAGTGAAGTGAAGTGGGCCGGATCAGAAGGGCACAGATTAAGAGCGCTGCGCTCCACGTGCTCGTGCTCTAAAACTGAAACACAGGCTTTCCTAAACCGTCTGTCAGCGTCAGGTAGAGAAATGAAAGAGAAGCTGAGACACTCCAGCGCCGCAGACGGTGCTCGTTTCTGAAGCAGTGCCGTTAGATGAGCCCTTTGATTACAACATGAGGAAACAAAGTGAACACAGTCGCGCTGCCACAGGCTTCAGACAGACAGGCAGACAGATAAAGAGACAGACAGACAGATAAAGAGACAGACAGAGGCAGACAGAAAGACAGAAAGGCAGACAGACAGACTCCGTTCGACTGAGGTGTTTCAGAAATCAGTCGCCACACAGCACTTCAGCTTTAATAACTCATACAGCGCCGCTTTCTGACTGAATGTCAGATATATTACAGCATCCAGCCACACAGAGAGACAAGAGTCTCTCAGACACGGAGGAACAGGAGGTTCAGCACATTTAGAACCAGAGCAGAACCAGAGGAACGACAGATGGAGCTCAGAAGAACTGAAAAACACCAGAACACACTAACAGGACCTGCTACAGTAGGTAGAACTGAAGGAATAACACAAAAAAAGCTCTATAATGTTCATATGATCCACACAGTCGCTCTGACAGACTGTAATACACTACAGGAAGCGTAGGGGGCGATACGGCTTCTACTGTTTCATTTAAAAAGCTCTATAATGTTCATATGATCCACACAATCGCTCTGACAGACTGTAATACACTACAGGAAGTGTAGGGGGCGATACGGCTTCTACTGTTTCATTTAAAAAGCTCTATAATGTTCATATGATCCACACAGTCGCTCTGACAGACTGTAATACACTACAGGAAGCGTAGGGGGCGATACGGCTTCTACTGTTTCATTTAAAAAGCTCTATAATGTTCATATGATCCACACAGTCGCTCTGACAGACTGTAATACACTACAGGAAGCGTAGGGGGCGATACGGCTTCTACTGTTTCATTTAAAAAGCTCTATAATGTTCATATGATCCACACAGTCGCTCTGACAGACTGTAATACACTACAG
Source organism: Pygocentrus nattereri (assembly GCF_015220715.1). Classification (NCBI taxonomy): domain Eukaryota; kingdom Metazoa; phylum Chordata; class Actinopteri; order Characiformes; family Serrasalmidae; genus Pygocentrus; species Pygocentrus nattereri. Next base: position 361,560 of record NC_051222.1, on the reverse strand, counting down.
GAAGCGTAGGGGGCGATACGGCTTCTACTGTTTCATTTAAAAAGCTCTATAATGTTCATATGATCCACACAGTCGCTCTGACAGACTGTAATACACTACAGGAAGCGTAGGGGGCGATACGGCTTCTACTGTTTCATTGAAAAAGCTCTATAATGTTCATATGATCCACACAGTCGCTCTGACAGACTGTAATACACTACAGGAAGCGTAGGGGGCGATACGGCTTCTACTGTTTCATTTAAAAAGCTCTATAATGTTCATATGATCCACACAGTCGCTCTGACAGACTGTAATACACTACAGGAAGCGTAGGGGGCGATACGGCTTCTACTGTTTCATTTAAAAAGCTCTATAATGTTCATATGATCCACACAGTCGCTCTGACAGACTGTAATACACTACAGGAAGCGTAGGGGGCGATACGGCTTCTACTGTTTCATTTAAAAAGCTCTATAATGTTCATATGATCCACACAGTCGCTCTGACAGACTGTAATACACTACAGGAAGCGTAGGGGGCGATACGGCTTCTACTGTTTCATTTAAAAAGCTCTATAATGTTCAGATGATCCACACAGTCGCTCTGACAGACTGTAATACACTACAGGAAGCGTAGGGGGCGATACGGCTTCTACTGTTTCATTTAAAAAGCTCTATAATGTTCATATGATCCACACAGTCGCTCTGACAGACTGTAATACACTACAGGAAGCGTAGGGGGCGATACGGCTTCTACTGTTTCATTTAAAAAGCTCCATAATGTTCATATGATCCACACAGTCGCTCTGACAGACTGTAATACACTAAAGGAAGCGTAGGGGGCGATACGGCTTCTACTGTTTCATTTAAAAAGCTCTATAATGTTCATATGATCCACACAGTCGCTCTGACAGACTGTAATACACTACAGGAAGCGTAGGGGGCGATACGGCTTCTACTGTTTCATTTAAAAAGCTCTATAATGTTCATATGATCCACACAGTCGCTCTGACAGACTGTAATACACTACAGGAAGCGTAGGGGGCGATACGGCTTCTACTGTTTCATTTAAAAAGCTCTATAATGTTCATATGATCCACACAGTCGCTCTGACAGACTGTAATACACTACAGGAAGCGTAGGGGGCGATACGGCTTCTACTGTTTCATTTAAAAAGCTCTATAATATTCATATGATCCACACAGTCGCTCTGACAGACTGTAATACACTACAGGAAGCGTAGGGGGCGATACGGCTTCTACTGCTTCATTTAAAAAGCTCTATAATGTTCATATGATCCACACAGTCGCTCTGACAGACTGTAATACACTACAGGAAGCGTAGGGGGCGATACGGCTTCTACTGTTTTTACAAGATTAGGAGATGCTAACCAGCTAACAGGCTGAGTAGAGCTTTCAGTACAGCTTTAGTCTTCAGAGTGTTTTAAAATGATAAAACTACATTTAATACTTTTTACCTAAATTTTCTGGTTTTATTTTCATTTTTACTTAATTATGTTTGGTAACTTTTAGTGGAATGTTTGTTTAATCATTTACTTTTCATTTTAATTTGATTTGACATTTTTTGTTTAAGTTGATCTTCATAAATAATTTTTGCTTTTATTTTTTGTCTGTTTTATGTCAGTCTGCACTCCAGGTTTGTTTTTGTCTTTAATTTTTTGACTGTGTTTTTAATTTATTTTCGTTCTTGTTTATTTCATTCTGTACTTTATGCTTTCCTTCCTATCACTGCTTGTGTTTTCACTCTTTGTCTCTGAGTTGTTCTTTAATCCTTCAGCGCTGTTTATTCCTCTTATCTCAGGCTTGTCTCTGAGTGGTGGGCGGAGTCAGTTCTCCTCTCGCTGTGGTAATTAGAACATTACTGTAAAATCAACACGTCTGTTGTTTTATAACCTTCTCTGTCCATCACAGCAGCTCGGAGATCAGAGCGGAAAGGAGCCCATAGGCTCACTGTTCTCCTCCCCGACTCAGAGTAGGAGGTGGAGCTGATCTGGCAGAGATTAGGCTCTGCATAATGAACCAGCCACACAAACGAGCTCCGTTATGTGGAAATCAGCCGATAAAAGAAAGGAGCTGATGAGGGATCAGATCTCTAAACACAGAGGAGGCCCTCTTTGTGTTTCACAGCCAACGGCAGGAGGCGGGTTCACTGATCCAGGGCAAAACAACACGAATCTGCAGAACACAGAACACAGAGCTCCACAGGTGCAGAACCCACATCACACACCTCTCTCATCCTCCCCCCTCTCTCTCCCTCTCAATCGCTCTCTCGCTCTCTCGCTCTCTCTCTCTCTATCGCTCTCTCTCTCTCACTCTGTCTCTCTCTCTGTCTCACTCTCTCTCTCTCTCTCTTTCTATAAACACATGCAGACGCTCTGAAGAAGTGACTGTGGGTGCATCTGTAATTTCACCTGCTGGTGACCTCTAAACTACACCTGCCTCCACCCACCAGAGGCTTCTCTCAGAGCCTGCTGCCCGTCCTCCCTGCTGCTCATCGCTCCAGTTATCCTGCTCACACGTGCTGGATCTTCTGAAGTTGCTGTTGCTGTTCTAATGAATCTATGATTAGCCGATGAAACCCGGAGAGATGTGAGCGTCCAGAGAGAGCTGGAGCAGATCTCAGCGGGCTTCATTAGTCCTCCTGCCCTGCGCTCCTGCATGGGCCTCCTGCCATATGCTGGATTCCCTCCTACTCTGCAGCACCACTGCCAGCACCGAACTCCAAACCAGCATACGGCCAGCATACAACCAACACACAGCCAATGTACAACCAACATACAGCCAACGTACAACCAATGTAAAAATAATGTACAACCAACCTACAACCAACGTACAACCAACCTACAACCAACGTACAACCAACGTACAACCAACATACAGCCAACGTACAACCAACACACAGCCAATGAACAACCAACATACAGCCAACGTACAACCAATGTAAAAATAATGTACAACCAACCTACAACCAACGTACGACCAACCTACAACCAACGTACAACCAACATACAGCCAACGTACAACCAACATACAGCCAACGTACCACCAACATACAGCCATCGTACAACCAATGTAAAAACAATGTACAACCAACCTACAACCAACGTACAACCAACCTACAACCAACCTACAACCAACGTACAACCAACACACAGCCAATGTACAACCAACATACAGCCAACGTACAACCAATGTAAAAACAATGTACAACCAACAGTCAGTTATTCATTCAGTCTAATGAGAAACTGTAGAACGGACTCGGTTTATATCACAATACCTACATTTAGAGCCGGTTATTCATTCAGTCTAATGAGAAACTGTAGAACAGACTCGGTTTATATCACAATACCTACATTTAGAGCCGGTTATTCATTCAGTCTAATGAGAAACTGTAGAACAGACTCGGTTTATATCACAATACCTACATTTAGAGCCGGTTATTCATTCAGTCTAATGAGAAACTGTAGAACGGACTCGGTTTATATCACAATACCTACATTTAGAGTCGGTTATTCATTCAGCCTAATGAGAAACTGTAGAACGGACTCGGTTTATATCACAATACCTACATTTAGAGTCGGTTATTCATTCAGTCTAATGAGAAACTGTAGAACGGACTCGGTTTATATCACAATACCTACATTTAGAGTCGGTTATTCATTCAGTCTAATGAGAAACTGTAGAACGGACTCGGTTTATATCACAATACCTACATTTAGAGCCGGTTCAGTGCAGTAGTGTTTAATGTTGTGCTATCTGGTACGTGGACAGATATCAGTGTCCGATTTTAATCATATTTATTTGATATCAATGTTAAAATCCCACCTAACCCATAGATTGAGCACTGCTGTTTAGTCAGTGTGGGCCTAAAGCACAGAATGGCTGAGGCACGTCTCTGCGTCTCTGTCTCATCTCCTACATCCCACTTTCACCCTTGTTCCTGACCTCCCACCACCTTCTCAGCTGGCCGTGGAGGTCCAGTCGCCCCTGATTCCCCTTGTTTTGCGGTGCTGTTTGTGGAGGAATCGATAGGGATTGTTGTTTATTGGCTGCATGAGAAGC